>NC_059441.1:14124911-14387411 GCF_021028975.2 Sphaerodactylus townsendi
TGCTTACCATGTTTCTAAGCACAGTGATTGAGAACAACAGGTGGGTTTAAGAGAGTTCTGAGAGAACTGTGTCCAGGCCGAGGTCACCCAGTAGGAATGTCAACATCCTCATCAATCAATCATCATCAATCAGTCTTTGTTAGCCATAGGCCATTCAAATTGCACGATAGATCCACAAATTAAGACACAAGCCATTTTAAAACCAAATTAAATGCACGAATGGTAAAAACATGACCTTAAGGAATTTTCATAACTTACATCTTATAACTTATAACTTATTCTTTAAACTACAACCTTTCTGTGTTCTAAGTTTGGTAGAAAGGAACATAAATGTAGCTACCCTGTGTGTAACTTCCTCAAAAACATCAGGCATCATGAAACACACTTTATTCTCCTCAGTAGCAGATAGTTTATCAATAATATTTTTAAGATATATATTCCTAATATGATCATACATAGGCCTGTGCAAAGTGTCGTGCTTGACATCTTCTATCTGGTTTGAGCCACAATCACAAATGCGTTGTTCCTTAGGACTCTTATTGTATCTACCAAAGAAGAAGAAGAAGAGTTTGGATTTATATCCCCCCTTTCTCTCCTGTAGGTGACTCAAAGGGGCTTACAATCTCCTTGCCCTTCCCCCCTCACAACAAACACCCTGTGAGGTAGGTGGGGCTGAGAGAGCTCCGAGAAGCCGTGACTCGCCCAAGGTCACCCAGCTGGCATGTGTGGGAGTGTACAGGCTAATCTGAATTCCCCAGATAAGCCTCCACAGCTCAGGCGGCAGAGCTGGGAATCAAACCCGGTTCCTCCAGATTAGATACACGAGCTCTTAACCTCCTACGCCACTGCTGCTCCTAAGAGATAGTTTGATGGAAAGGTATGAAATCTTATAGTCGGAACGTAGGAGTGCGGAAACACACCTGGTTCACCAGATAAGCCTCTGCCACTCAGGTGGAGGAGTGGACAATCGAACCCAGTTCTCCAGATTAGAATCCACCAGCTCTTAACCACTGCACCATGCAATTCCTTTAGGGCCAACTGAAAATTGTTAAGAACCAAGCCAGCTTTTGAAAAACTCTCCTTCGAGAAGGCGGGCTGCTCCATATGATGGAAAAATCCAAGCCTGCAGCTTCTAATAGCCTGAGATGAAGGCATTCTGATACAGTCTTAATTAGGTGACGGCTGTGCTCGTTGTAACAGGAGCTCCAGTTGCACTAGAGCCCACAGGGAGAGAGGAGAAAACGGCGGTTGCCCCTTTGAAAATATTAAAGCCAGGAGTCAATCGGATCAGCCTGTATTCTTTGAGCATCCTCTAGTGATTTGGAAAACCCTGGAGGCACTGGGACGGCTTTGAGAGGCAGAGATCAGCATGGCCACCATGCAGATCTTGTGCATGGCTGAGCGAAAGGCAGACCGTTTCAGATTCCCAGCCTGGGGGGCAGTTGGGGGGGGGAGGCCGAAAATGCGACCCCTGGAAGTGGTCCTCGGGGCTCCAGCCCACCCTGCTCTCCCTAGCCACACCACTGTTCCCAGATGCAGCTCAGACTGCGATTATTTACATGCTACAGCGACATCAAATGTTCTCAGCCCCAAGGTATGGGGGCTTATTAGCGAGATCTGAAACCGCCTTTGAAAAAGCTGGAAATCTCTACATTTCAAAAAGGCCTTCAAGAGCTCAGAGAGGAACTGGGAGGGCGGGCGGTGTCTCGTCACCGAGCTCTCCCTCGGAGATAAAAGGCAGACGTGGAGAAGGCCCCGTGGCAGCTCCAGGGCAAAAATGGATAGGGGGGGGGGGCAGAAAGGTAAAGGTGGGGGAAGAGGGAAGAAAATCATGTCTGATTCCTCTCCAGCAAACTGAGCGTGACATTTACCTGTCTCCAAAGGATGCTACCCATTCCAGAGCTAATTTTCTTTGCGGCACAGGTTGCGGTCTTTCGTTTAAAATATTTATGCCCCTTCTTTCCTGAGGTGTTTGTGAAGTGGTTGGCAGTAATGTCATTAAAAAGCAGGACAAACAAAAACCCATGTACTGCGTTGAGCTGGAACGACGAGAACAGCCGGTGGTCAAAATTTAAGAGGACCTCTCGGCTCAAATTGCAACAATAGCCGTTGCTTTGAGTTGGTTTTGAAGAAGAAGAAGAAGAAGAAGAAGAAGAAGAAGAAGAAGAAGAAGAAGAAGAAGAAGAAGAAGAAGAAGAAGAAGAAGAAGAAGAAGAAAAAGAAAAAGAAGGAGGAGGAGGAGAAGGAGAAGGAGAAGGAGAGGAGGAGGAGGAGGAGGAGTTTGGATTTATATCCCCCCTTTCTCTCCTGCAGGAGACTCAAAGGGGCTGACAATCTCCTTGCCCTTCCCCCCTCACAACAAACACCCTGTGAGGGAGGTGGGGCTGAGAGAGCTCCGAGAAGCTGTGACTCGCCCAAGGTCACCCAGCTGGCGTGTGTGGGAGTGCACAGGCTAATCTGAATTCCCCAGATCAGCCTCCACAGCTCAGGCGGCAGAGCTGGGAATCAAACCCGGTTCCTCCAGATTAGATACATGAAGAGGTGGCACACAAATTTTTTTAAAGGAAATGAATAGCTAAATCAGGGGCCTGCAACCTGTGGCTCTCCAGATGTTCATGGACTTCAATTCCCATCAGCCCCTGCCAGCATGGCCAATTGGATTTGTAGTCCATGAACATCTGGAGAGCCGCAGATTGCAGACTCCTGAGCTAAATAGACCATCATTACATTGAAGCATAAATTGGCTGACCTCCAAAGCTACTTAGGGGACCAGGCTGCGTATTCCCGGAATCCCCCTAGGTATGCAGAAAAAGGTGGGTATCTCATTCTCTGATGAGGATCTCACCCCAAATCACAGATTCCCGCATTTTCAGGAGCAAAACTCATACCAATGTGCCCCCCTTGATAAAAAATATTAACCGTCGCCTTCGGATAATTGGCCATCCCAAAGAACTGCCAACGATCTTTGCACTCCACTCGTCCCCCGCAGAAAGAACAACTCCCGGATCATTTTCTTGCTAAACAAGACACACAGTTTTCTTGGAACATTTTCTCTTCTCCTTGGCGCGAGGAGGCCCTCGAGGGAGGGGGCCATGAAGGAGTAGGCGGGAAATGGAGAGTCACTAGCATCTCCTGGATCGTCCTCTTGGCAATCTCTTTCATTCGAGGACACGTATTAATAGTTTACAGGGAAGCATCGGCTGTTTACATCTGTTCCTCTATTACAGGCCCATCAATGATTCATAGACCCAGCCTGATTTTGTTTTAATTTTACCTTAAGAGACTAATTAGGAATTCTTCATCAACTGGTTAGCACTTTTCAGGAAGGGAAGGACGGGAGGGTGGAGGAGAGTATGAAAGAACAGGAGAACAGCCAGGCTGGCGTCAAACCGACGGTTGCGTCTAGTTTGGCGTCCTGTTCCCTGCGTCGGGTATCAACAAGAAACCCATAAGGAGGGCCGGTGGAAATTGCCCTCCCCTGCGGATTGTTCCCTAGCACTGTGATTTTGGGAGCATTTGGCCTCCGAGCCAAACTCAGCTCTGTTCAGGTATCATAGTCAACAGTCATGGATCACCCTACAGTCCATAGGGATACTCCAACACGCACTGCTTTGGCTCATATTCTGTTTGCTCGCCGTGAACCAGAGAACTGGTTTTTCATCAAGCTGTTTGGTAGTTTGTCAGCAGCTCAGGCCTGTTTGGGGAGCTGTCTTCTGCATAGAGCAGCAGTGGCATAGGAGGTTAAGAGCTCGTGTATCTAATCTGGAGGAACCGGGTTTGATTCCCAGCTCTGCCGCTTGAGCTGTGGAGGCTTCTCTGGGGAATTCAGATTAGCCTGTACACTCCCACCCACGCCAGCTGGGTGACCTTGGGCTAGTCACAGCTTCTCGGAGCTCTCTCAGCCCCACCCACCCCACAGGGTGTTTGTTGTGAGGGGGGAAGGGCAAGGAGATTGTCAGCCCCTTTGAGTCTCCTGCAGGAGAGAAAGGGGGGGATATAAATCCAAACTCTTCTTCTTCTTCTTCTTCAATCAATTCAATATAATTGGTGGCATTTCACACCTGTGTGTTCTCCCACAGACCAGTGGGAATTCCAATCAATCAATCAATCAATCAGTCAATCAATCAATCAATCAATCAATCAATCAATCAATCAATCAATCAATCAATCAATCAATCAATCAATCAATCAATCAATCAATATGATGCAGATAGTCCACCCAGAGAATCTAGCTATGTAACACAATAGTATCCACCCTCCAGCATGGTGTAGTGGTTAAGAGCAGGTGGACTGTAATCTGGGGAACCGGGTTTGCTTCCCCACTCCTCCACATGAGTGGTGGACTCTTATCTGATAAACCAGATTAGTTTCCCCACTCCTACTTTCTAGCTAGGTGACCTTGGGCTAGTTACAGTTTGTTCAGAACTCTCTCAGCCCCACCTACCTCACAAAGTGTCTGTTGTGGGGAGAGGAAGGAAAAGGAGTTTGTAAGATCCTTACAGGAGAGAAAGGTGCAGTATAAATCCAAACTCCTCTTCTATAACTTGGGCTAGGGACCAGTAGGAGCTGTGAGCTCCATATGAAAATAGAACAAGCAAAATGGCTTTTTTCCTCTGAAAAGGATGCTACACACCGTAGTAAGCCTCGATCAGAAAAGTTGTCCTGCTGTTAAAAACCACAGGAGCCCTTCCAGCAAAAACGTTGGCTGCCCAAGGCATTTGATTGAAGCCCAAAAGATCCCTGCCTGAACTGACAAAAAAACCCCACCCTTCGTCCCATCGATGAGATTGTAATCATGCAGGAAAGCGTTTCCTCCAACTTTTACGTTAAATTTTGTGTTCAGAAAAGATAGCAATTGTTTTATTTGGAGCAGCTCAAAGTCGCAGAGACGACCCGAGTTTTATTTCCTCTCTCCCCACCGCCCCGCCTCCATCTCTCTTTTGTTTGGTACTCTGAGACAGAACCGCAGCCGCTTACAATGCGGAAAGGAAGGCGAGTAATGAAACCGAGAGTCAAGGTGGCTCATGGGAAATCCGGGCAACGCTCTTAGCATGCCTCGCGAGTCGCAACCTCCATTGCCAACGGTTGTTCATTAAGACGGGATAATGGAAGAATTAGTTGGAAGGAATGCAATTGGAGAGCAGCAGTGTATACATTAAAAACCCAGAGAAACCCTTATTATCATTCTCAGGGGGAGGGGGGGATGCACATTCCCCGTTCTGGTGCAACGTTAAAAACAAAACAAAAAAATGGCATTGATGTGCCGGGCAGATTGCAGAGAGCCCCTTTTATAATGGAGTCAGGGGGGGGGCAGGCAGGGAACGCAGACGAGAACGCTGGACATGTCGTCTGTCCCGGCCGCGACTCAGCGGCCCTGCCTGCACAGCGGCCGCATCCTCACCCAGTGTAAACGCACAGGCGTTCTCGCAGAGCAGGAGCCGAGGGCTAGTTTGTGCTCAGCGTCGATCTGACCCACCCGGTGGCCTCATTGCTATTCCTGGCACCGCCCGGGGTGGACTGTGAGCATTAATGAGCAGAAGACGTTGGCCCGCGTTCCTTTCAACAGCGATTCATTAGCGGTCTGCCGAGTCCATCGGCGACCTTTTTTTTTTCTCGGCTTCCCAGTCAAACTGAAATTCTCGTCTGTGATAACTGGCTAATCCCGGAGGTTAAATTATCTGTAGCCTCGGCTTGACGATATCTGCATGGGGAAATGTCAGGTCCTTTTGCGGCTCGCCCGCACAAAGAATGTAATGGAACACAAACTCACAACTGGTGGGTCTGTTCACTAAGCTGGAATTTTCCCTGTATCTTGAAAGCTAAACCAATCACTGCTCCATCTCTAGCATATATCAGAAGGGTTCAAACATCGTCTCGGCCCAGACATCTTAAATTTCTGTCTGGATTTTTTTTTTAATGGAGGAATATATTCGATCATCTTCAGATCTAGGTTCTGCTGATAACTGGGCCCTCGTGAGTTATATCTGGGTTCCAGATCCAGAACAGTTTCCAATGGCCTGGCTCAAAACTCAAGCAGAAAAGATCATACTTCTCAGCCTGTCTATCAAATGCAAACCTGCTGCCTCAATTTGCCATGAAGCTGTGCAGGGGAGAGAGAGAGAGAGAGAGAGAGGTTTAACTCTTTAACCTGCGCTCAGTTTTTCTCGTTGAAACTGGGTTCCATGCTTCATTATCAGTATTTTATAAAAATGTTTTTTAAAGGGAACATCTTTTTAGAAAAATGCTGATGGCAAAAGGAGGTGATTTTGATTCTCAAACCCAAGCAGTGATTGAGAACCTGCTGTAGATTGTTTTGAGGGCGAGTCTTAGGTCATTGTGTTTTCTGTAGTCTTAAGCTACAGATGTGGGAAAGTCACCA
This sequence comes from Sphaerodactylus townsendi, assembly GCF_021028975.2. Taxonomy (NCBI): domain Eukaryota; kingdom Metazoa; phylum Chordata; class Lepidosauria; order Squamata; family Sphaerodactylidae; genus Sphaerodactylus; species Sphaerodactylus townsendi. The sequence goes on from NC_059441.1 coordinate 14,131,291, forward strand.
TCTACGCTTATTCATATTTATCTGTGTTGACCATTTATGATGCTATATTTATTGGCGTTTTATTGTTTATGATGCTATGATTATCGCTGTTTTGCTGCTTATAATGCTATATTTATTGTTCTGTAGTTTGATGTTATGATTATTGATGTTTGCTTTTATGCTGTTGTTCGCTGTCCTGAGCCCTTCGGGGGAGGGAGGTATACAAATTGAATAATACAACACAATACAACCTCTTCTCCCTTCCCGCCATGGCCCTGAGACCAATTGAGGCAGCATAAGTTGTGTTTAATGGGCATCTTATGCCTGGCCTTTTTTTTGTATCTTAGCCATCTCTGGCTTCAGCATCTGAAGAACCAAGCAAAAATCTGAAGCACCAAGTGCAAATGGAAAGGCTTTACTTCTCCTTGGTGTCGAGTTCCTGTTTGTGGAAGTTTGCGTCCCCGTTTTTATGTGGAAGAGGGGCATTATAGTGGCTAGGCTATGAGTTATGGGCATGAGAGCCTACAGAGGTGGCCGGCATAACGCTGCCTCACAGCATCAGGGAAGCAGGCTGTGTTTACACCACATTTTTCATTGGCTGATCCGTCCCTAGCATCCCTCTGGTTTGCTCGGGCTGTGTGTATATCAAGCCCAATTATGACAGGTGCAGTTTTATGTCTCAGTTTGACTTTTACGGGTATCATAAACAGCCCAGATGGTATTTGACTAGGAGGAGTTCATAGCAAGAGATTCAGGAAGAGCAATAAAGGCAAGGAAGTTGGACAGAGGACAAAAAAGCATCCTCCCCTGTGCGGGTGCACACACACACTGACTTTCAGAGAGTCAGTGTGGTGCAGTGGTTAAGAGCAGGTGGATTCTAATCTGGAGAATCGAGTTTGATTCCCCACTCCTCCACCTGAGTGGCAGAGGCTTATCTGGTGGACCAGATGTGTTTCCGCACTCCTACATTCCTGCTGGGTGACCTTGGGCTAGTCACAGTTCTCTCTGAACTCTCTGAGCCCCACCTACCTCACAAGGTGTCTGTTGTGGGGGGGAGGAGGAGGAGGAGGAGGAGGAGGAGGAGGAGAAGAAGAAGAGGAGTAGGAGTAGGAGTAGGAGTTTGGATTTATATTCCCCCCCCTCTCCTGTAAGGAGACTCAAAGTGGCTTACAATCTCCTTTCCCTTCCCCCCCCACAACAAACACCCTGTGAGGTAGGTGGGGCTGAGAGAGCTCAGAAGAACTGTGACTAGCCCAAGGTCACCCAGCTGGCATGTGTGGCAATGCACAGGCGAATCTGAATTCCTCAGATAAGCTTGCACAGCTCCAGCGGCAGAGCGGGGAATCAAACCCGATTCCTCCAGATTAGAATGTACCTGCTCTTAACCACTCCGCCACTGCTTGTAAGCCACCTTGAGTCTCCTTACAGGAGAGAATGGTGGGATACAAATCCAAACTCTTGTTCTCCATGCACAGTTTTGGCCATGCGGAGGCCGGCCCTGAGCCAGTACAATTTGAAAGAACCACAGGTGCTGCCTGGAGCTGCAAGCAAGAAACTTAGTGTCCAACGGGGGGAAGTAGAGCTGTGTATAGGACCAGCGAGACCTGTGTTCGAATCTCTGCTCGCTCGTCTCACTGGGTGACCTCAGGCTAATCTCTCTCTCAGCTCGAACCTGCCTTGTTGGGTGATTAGGAGAATAAAACGGGGGAAGGAAATATCATGACCTCCTAGAGGAAGGATAAAATGGACAAAGGAAATATCATGACCTCCTCTACCTCCTTAAGGAAGGCTGCGATAAAAATACACTGGATAAACATTGTTGAGACAGGCCTTGCCCATAATACTGTGGAGATTTACTCTGGTAAAACCCTGGTGTCTTTGGAGAAGAGCAACTGTGTGTAGGAATTCCCAGTTGAATTCTGATGCCCCCTGGGACTCTCACTCCCTAAAAACCCGGGGGAATATTTTGATACTTTCCACTTTACATGTTGGCTTGCTTTTGAAACATCTCCCACGCCTTTCTGCAGCTCCTGGACTTCCTATTCGGCACCATTTTTTGAGCTTGCTCCATCGTCACACATATTTATTTTGTGAGGTTTCTTTTTTTTACTTGGAGGGGCGACATCTTCGAAGTCTCGTGCAGACAACCTGTGAAGAATCTCAACATGAGGCTCTGAAGCATCAGAGCATCAGATCCAGAGAAGTCAACAAGACATGGAACGAAGCACAAAATGGCGGCCGGCCAGGAACCCTTTTGAGGTAGTAAGTACAAACAAATGGGAAAGATGATGGTGATGATGATGATGATGATTATTGTTGCTGTTGTTGTTGTTGTTGTTGTAGATTTCACAGCTGCCAGATCTTTAGCTGGTTGTTGGCCTTCATTACAATTCGAGCCTCACCAAGAGGCCTAGGAAGTTGTGATGTATCGGCGTAGTATTCGTGCGGATCCCAGCAGGGCTGCCTTCTGAATTTGACCGATGTTAATTTTGTCAATTCGAAGATGTTTCAAGTGCTGCCCTCGTGTTATTGGGACGGCACCCAGCGTGCCAATTACCACTGGGACGACCTCGGCTGGTTTGTGCCGTAGACGCTGAAGCTCAATTTTCAAATTGTGGTATCTAGTGACCTTCTCGTGTTCTTTTTCAATGACCCTGCTGTCACCGGGGACTGCTATGTCGATGATGCTCACTTTCTTGTCCTCAATCACGGTGATGTATTATTATTATTATTATTATTATTATTATTATTATTATTATTATTATTATTATTATTATTATTATTATTATTATTATTATTATTATTATTATTATTGTCGCTGTCGCTGTCGCTGTCGCTGTCGCTGTCGTTGTCGTCGTCGTCGTCGTCATCGTTGTTGTTGTTGTTGTTGTTGTTATTATTATTATTATTATTTGGATTTCGTAGACTGCCTGATCCCCGGAGGGCTCGAGGCGGTTTACAACACAACACATAATATCCAACAATCATTGAAAACACAATTACAAGCCTTGAAAATCAATAGCAGCGTACATAATCCTAAAAACTCAAATTCCCTATGAAATAGGGTTGTAAATATTTTTTGTTAAGTTGTGCGGAAAGGGCCGGTGTCTCTTGCTTGGCCCTAGCAGAGAGGGGCAGTGGTTTTGGGGACCCTCCTGGACTTTTGTGGAGGGTTCGAGAATCACTAAGACCACCTTTTGTCAATGACGTCTATATTCTCTTAAGAGGCTGAACGTCTGACCGTATTCCAGCGTGGCGGTAACGAATAGGTCAGTCTTGAGCAGAGTTACATCGTTGTTAACTCCAGAAGCTTAGGAGGGTGTAACTCCACTCGGGGTTGAACAGTAGGCCTTCATTACTGGAGCAGGCTGATAAAGAAACTAATCCGCCGGGAGGGTGGAAAATATTAAAGAGCCCACCCTGCATAGCGGCTTGCAATTAAAGGTAAGTCTGGAGGCTGAAAAGATGGATGATCGCCGCTGAAGGACAGCGACCGACAGCCCTGTTATCAATTACTTCTCTCCGAGTCCGGACGCAGACAGTGCGGAGGTCTTCGGGAGGCAGAAAATTGGGGTCAAGCACATCTAAGGGGCTACTGGCAGCTGTCGGAGCTCAATGCCCCAGAAAAGCAAACACAGCAATTCTCTTTCAAGATGCAAAACTCCGGCGGGTGATCAATCGGCAGCGCCGTTTTTTGACACAGTCATAATGATGAAAGGTAATACTCGGTGGCTTAAAACAAATGAGCCCTGGACCGGGGGTTATTTTCCTTCGGAGCCTTCAGATAAAGGCTCAAGAATAGACTTCAGCCGCCGCCCGATAATGCGCCGTTTGTAAATCTTCGCTGAGCCGCAGATGGATGTTCCACTTCCCAGTAAAGTTAACAGCGTTGCCAATCAAATCGGTTGCCAAGTTGTAATTTGAGTTTTATCTACCCCGAGTTCCTTTCTAATGCGCTGCGCCGGGGCCTTGCACGAGCTTGGGTTGCCAAGCTCCAGGGCAGGCCTAGAGACCTCCTGGAATCCTGAGCTCAGCTCCCCCTCCCCCGGAGAAAATTGTTATTTCGGAGGTCGGAGCTCTTGTTCTGTGGTCACAAAGAGATTGTTAAGATCACAGAGACGAGATCAGTGTACAAACAGCTAAGGAGATTGATAGATTTAAAGGATGGTTTCAAGAAACAGATCAGCATTGCAGGGCTGCCGGTAGACAAAGGCGAAACCTGGCTGAGGCACATGAATTGAAATCAGTTATGGCTTCAGAGAGTGGCATCCCCACATCCCCACAGAATTCCCTCTTCTTATAGTGCAGTGGGAATCAATTCACACCTGGGGCGTGAGAAGAAGAAGAAGAAGAAGAAGAAGAAGAAGAAGAAGAAGAAGAAGAAGAAGAAGAAGAAGAAGAAGAAGAAGAAGAAGAAGAAGAAGAAGAAGAAGAAGAAGAAGAAGAAGAAGAAGAAGAAGAAGAAGAAGAAGAAGAAGAAGAAGAAGAAGAGGAGGAGGAGGAGGAGGAGGGGGAGGAGGAGGAGGAGGAGGAGGAGGAGGAGGAGGAGGAGTTTGGATTTATATCCCCCCTTTCTCGCCTGCAGGAGACTCAAAGGGGCTTACAATCTCCTTGCCCTTCCCCCCCCCCACAACAAACACCCTGTGAGGTAGTTGGGGCTGAGAGAGCTCCGAGAAGCTGTGACTAGCCCAAGGTCACCCAGCTGGTGTGTGTGGGAGTGTACAGGCTAATCTGAATTCCCCAGATCAGCCTCCACAGCTCAGGCGGCAGAGCGGGAAATCAAACCCGGTTCCTCCAGATTAGATACACGAGCTCTTAACCTCCTACGCCACAGGTGTCACCACAGGTGTCAAACTCGCGGCCCTCCAGATGTTATAGACTATAGTTCCTAGCATGATGCTGGCAGGGGATGATGGGAACTGTAGTCCATAACGTCTGGAGGGCCACGAGTTTGACACCTATGCTATACACAGTTCCTCCCCTTCCCCAGGTCTTTGTGTTGTTCCCTCAGCAGCAATTGTGCGATTCACAAACAAAACACACCTCCATGGGAGCACATTGTGAATCACGAGGTGTCTTGATAGCCGTTGTGTCAAGAGAGTGGCGAAGCTGTTGTGCCGAAAGAGAAATCTGTTGGGTCCCCGGAGGGTTTTGTGCAATTATTCGGAGCGAGCTAACCTCTCTGCCGATGCTAACTCTGTGCGTGTGTTATTGTTGCGGCCTCTGCTGATGCTGTTTTTTTTTAAAAAGTGACAATTAGTCATTTAAGGAAAGGACAACGAGACGTGCATAATTTGAATTTCAATGCAACATCTGAGAAGGCCCAAAGAGCGTTGCAGGGATAGATCTGTCAATCAACGCCAAACCGCACCGTGTCACTGAAAAATTCCAAATGTTTGGATATCCCTTTCCATGTTTGGATCGAGAGCTTCTGACTATGCCCTAGAATCTCACACAACCAGCAGTGGCGTAGGAGGTTAAGAGCTCGTGTATCTAATCTGGAGGAACCGGGTCTGATTCCCAGCTCTGCCGCCTGAGCTGTGGAGGCTTATCTGGGGAATTCAGATTAGCCTGTACGCTCCCACACATGCCAGCTGGGTGACCTTGGGCTAGTCACAGCTTCTCGGAGCTCTCTCAGCCCCACCTACCTCACAGGGTGTGTGTTGTGAGGGGGGAAGGGCAAGGAGATTGTAAGCCCCTTTGAGTCTCCTGCAGGAGAGAAAGGGGGGATATAAATCCAAACTCCTCCTCCTCCTCCTCTTCTTCTTCATGATGATGATGATGATGATGATGATGATGATGATGATGATGATGATGATGATGATGATGATGATGATGATGATGATGGAAGCTGAGAACTTCTGGCAGGCTCTTTTTTGTACTCTGCAAAGTAAACTCTTGATTAGCTTTCTTTAAATCACACACAGACATGTAGCACACAATCCCTTATTATGTGCCGGGCTTCAAATGGACAGGCAGGGCTCCCATGATGCATTGCGTCCGACCGCCCCGGTTGCAAACGAACAAAAGCCCCCACCCACCATTCGATCCCAACGATAAACCTCTCCATGAAGAATAGAACTAGATTTGCTTCTGAAATGAGAGCATATCATCATTTGATATAAAATCAACCGAATTTAACTCTCAGTATGGAAAGTGAATGAGGTGAGGTTTTCTTTCTACTTTGTTTCTTCCCGAGAAGGGAGAAGAAGAAGAAGAAGAGTTTGTATTTATATCCCCCCTTCCTTTCCTGTAAGGAGACTCAAAGGGGCTTACAATCCCCTTTCCCTCCCCACCTCACAACAAACCTCTTGTGAGGTGGGTGGGGCTAAGAGAGCTCCGAAGAACTGTGAGGAGCCCAAGGTCACCCAGCTGGCATGTGTCAGAGTGCACAAGCTAATCTGGTTCCCCAGATAAGCCTCCAGAGCTCAAGTGGCAGAGCGGAGACTCAAACCCAGTTCTCCAGATTAGAGTGCCCCTGCTCTTAACCACTACACCGCTGGCTCTCGCTGGAGAGTGCATGAAGGGAGGGCACCTATAAAATGGTATCATGGTATCTATTTCCCTCACAGTTACCCTTTTCTAACCACCTTAACTGCACTTGGAGATAGTCCCCAACTGAGGTAAATGGAGAGAGCTGTGACATTGTGGTAGAGCCGGAGGTCCTGGGTTTAATCCTCCCCATCACCAGTTCAAAGGACCAGCCAGTAGGCATAGGTGTCAAACTCGCGGCCCTCCAGATGTTATGGACTACAATTCCCATCATCCCCTGCTAACAGGGTCCCTTCTGGCTCATTATGTAGAGGCTAAAGTGTCCCAGAGCTGGGCCCTGGCTGGGAAATCTCAGAGCTTGGACCTGGCTGTGGATCCCTGTCCGCATGCTCTGCCTGAGCCTCTAGATCTCGTCCTGCAGGGACTAATGACTGCTCAGGCCCTGTGTTGACAGTCAGTGCTTAAGGATCTGGCACCAAAACTGTCCCCTCCTCTCCCTCTGAGTCTTCCAGAGGTCCCCAATTGGACCAGCCTGAGCCAGAACACAATGGTAGTGGGATTCAAACTGTGGCGTAGCGCCAATGGGGCTGGGCGGAGCACGACGGCGTGGCCGGGCATTCTGGGGGTGGGGCATTCCTGGGTGGGGCTGTGGCAAGGATGCAGCCGCTGCACCGGTCCTTGGGCGGGAAACGAATGCACGCAGGCGCAGGCTGCCACGCACGCCGGTGCCCCTCCTGCTAGACTGCTTCCAGTTCTGCGCGCCACTGCTGAGAGGAGGGGCGTAACTAAGGCAAAAATCACGTGGCAAAATCACCAATTAGCAACCCCCTCTCGGCACACACAAATAACTAGTAACCTACTCTCGGGAACCTGTGAGAACCTGCTGGATCCCACCTCTGGGTAGAATTCGAGAGAAGGCGGTTTCACACAGAGGGCCCAAGTGGACACCGTAACACTCAAAGTGGAGTTTTCCCATTGGGAAGTTTGAATTCTCAACACAGGAACATCCCAAACTTTTTCCCCAGGCAAAAATATGATGTTTTAAAAAAAACTCCGGACGTTACAAAACTGACCCGGAGAGCTGGGATGTGCAGGGATCGCCTCCCTGTACTCCAGATCGGAATGCGCGGACCCGACGGGGAAAGGAGAGCTACAGCTCTCAGAAAAAATCCAGCAAGCAGCTTTCCTGACTCGATAAGTTGCCATAACCTTACGATTCCTCAAGCGCACTGCTGGACAGGTCTGAGATAAGCTGAGAAGAGACGAGGCCGGGGTGCGGGGAAAACAGCCGTAATTTATTCAGCGCTCCCTGATTGCTATTCCCCTCGAGTCGCCCCTAATCAGAATAATTGATTTTGGGTCCTGCAGGTAGATCCGCTGAAAATTGGTCGTTTTCACAATCTTCCCGACGCGATAGATTGGCGCAGCCTGACAGCTCAGCAAGGAGGCCGGAGTTTGTTTGATTTACTCCCCGGGGGCAGTGCTCCAAGGACCCCCCCCCCCAAGGTAGAAACAGTGGAAGGAGCAGAAATATTCTATTCTGCTGAGGCTAAAATATTTCTGCCCTTTCTCCTCCCAAGTTAGGCCTGTACTACAGAGTTCTGATAAGAACATAAGAACTAGCCTGCTGGATCAGACCAGAGTCCATCTAGTCCAGCACTCTGCTGCTACTCGCAGTGGCCCACCAGGTGCCTTTGGGAGCTCACCTGCAGGATGTGAAAGCAATGGCCTTCTGCGGCTGCTGCTCCTGAGCACCTGGTCTGCTAAGGCATTTGCAATCTGAGATCAAGGAGGATCAAGATTGGTAGCCATAGATCGACTTCTCCTCCATAAATCTGTCCAAGCCCTTTTTAAAGCTATCCGGGTTAGTGGCCATCACCACCTCCTGCGGCAGCATATTCCAAACACCAATCACACGTTGTGTGAAGAAGTGTTTCCTTTATTAGTCCTAATTCTTCCCCCCAGCATTTTCAATGAATGCCCCCTGGTTCTAGTATTGTGAGAAAGAGAGAAAAATGTCTCTCTGTCAACATTTTCTACCCCATGCATAATTTTATAGACTTCAATCATATCCCCCCTCAGACGTCTCCTCTCCAAACTAAAGAGTCCCAAACGCTGCAGCCTCTCCTCATATGGAAGGTGCTCCAGTCCCTCAATCATCCTCGTTGCCCTTCTCTGCACTTTTTCTATCTCTTCAATATCCTTTTTGAGATGTGGCGACCAGAACTGAACACAGGACTCCAAGTGCGGTCGCACCACGGCTTTATATAAGGGCATGACAATCCTTGCAGTTTTATTATCAACTCCTTTCCTAATTATCCCCAGCATAGAGTTTGCCTTTTTCACAGCTGCCAGGCATTGAGTTGACATTCCCATGGAACTATCAACTAAGACACCCAAATCCCTTTCCTGGTGTGTGACTGATAGCACTGACCCCTGTAGCGTGTATGTGAGATGCAGAGGAGGAGGAGGTGGAAGAAAATTAGGATGGGAAGTTTGGATTTATACCCCACTTTCCTCAACCTTAAGGAGTCTTAAAGCGAGGACCAACTCCTTTCCCTTCCTCTCCCCAACACAGACCCCTTGTGCGGTAGGTGAGGTTGACCTGTTGGGTGACCTTGGGCTAGTCATAGCTCTCTCCGAACTCTCTCAGCCTCACCTACCTCCCTTCCGCACATGCAGAATAAAGCATTTTTAATCCACTTTCATAGTTGTTTGCAAGTGAATTTTGCTATTCCGCACAGTAAAACCAAGCTGCAAAGTGCATTGAAAGTGGATTGAAAGTGCATTATTTTGCACGTGCGGAAGGAACCATGGTGACTATTGTGGGGAGAGGAAAGGAAAGCAGTTTGTAAGCCACTTTGGGTCTCCTTCCAGGAGAGAAAGGTGAGATCTAAATCCAAACTCCTCCTCCTGCTGCTCCTGCTGCTCCTGCTCTTCTCCTTCTCCTTCTTCTTCTTCTTCTCCTCCTCCTTCTCCTTCTCCTCCTCCTCCTCCTCCTCCTCCTCCTCCTCCTCCTCCTCCCCCCCCCCATTGGGGAAGTGTTTCATTCTAGATGACGGAGCAGCTTCTGTTTCTAATTGGTTTTCTGCACTTCTTGGGTCACTAGCCGGATACGATTCCAGTCTAGGAAACATTTCACTGTAGCTTCTATTCTTGCATTTATATGTATACATATATAATATATTATACACACACCGAGAGACATGCACACACGCATACCGAAAGAAATAACAAATTTCAGAAGGGCGAGTCTTTCCAACCATCTGCTCTTGCTGTATCCAGGAAAATAGCAGCTACCCAAATGGAAAACTGTCTGGCTTTTTTCCAGGTATTTTGTATGGTATTACGCCCACAGAGATCCTGGTCTGGAGGACTTATAGCATCAAGCCCGGTCCATATTTGGATTTCCTTCAATCGGGATGTCAGGCTGGATTCCCCATAACGGAAGCCACAGGTTTTTTTGTCGCCCTTCGTTCACAAGCCGCCCAAATGGTCCCTCTTCCCTTCCCTTTCTCCCTTCTGCCTTGTTGCTTTAAAAATATTACGCATTCTAAAAGAGGAGCAAAGCAAAATGTTCCTTCTGCGTGGGATTGGGGAGGGGGGAAACGGGAAATGTAATTGAAAACTCTCGAATCTTTCTGCGCCTCTTTTTGGGCAGAAGTTGGAACCTTCTGCTGCTAACTCTTGTTTTGCATCCAGAAATTCCTCCAGCCACTGAGGCATCTGCTAATTTGACGGAGTGAATTCTATTTGCAGAACGGGATGTGCGTAGATGTACCGCGGGTATTATGGCACTGACTCGGACAGAGAACGTCTCCCTTTCAACCTTAATGCGGCGCTTTCAAGTTTCAAAGTGTTCTGCCCACCTTGGCTAGAATCCAACCACACATTTTTTAAAACTTAGGCTCATTCCGCACATGCAGAATAATGCACTTTCAAACTGCTTTCAGTGCTCTTTGAAGCTGTGCAGAATAGCAAAATCTACTTGCAAACAGTTGTGAAAGTGGTTTGAAAATGCATTATTTTGCATGTGCGGAAGGGGCCTTAGGTTTTCTTCAGAAGGGGAGTTGTTTCCACTAGCTTGCTTTTACTGGCTTACTTTAATATTGATTCAAGTTGTAGTTTTTATGATGTTGCGGTTAAGGGTGGTGAGCCAACTCAGGGAGGTCTCTGGACAGGCGACATATACAGTTTCTAAATATTGTTATTATTAAATATAGAGATCAGGATGTAGGAAAAGAGAACAGTGGAAATCACTTCCCTGTTTAAAGAAAATGCTCTCACCTCCTGCATGTGAGCTCCCAAAGGCACCTGGTGGGCCACTGCGAGTAGCAGAGAGCTGGACTAGATGGACTCTGGTCTGATCCAGCAGGCTACCGTGTTTCCCCCGAAAATGAGACAGTGTCTTATATTTATTTTTGCTCCCAAAGATGCGCTATGTCTTATTCTCAGGAGATGTCTTATTTTTCCGCTCCACAGCTGCATGCCCTGGTGTTCTGTTCGTCGGGCATGCTTCCAAACAAAAACTTTGCTACGTCTTACTTTCGGGGGATGCTTTCGATTTAGCACGTCAGCAAAACCTCTACTACGTCTTATTCTCCGGGGATGTCTTATTTTCAGGGAAACAGGGTAGTTCTTATGTTCTTACGTATCAAAACTTCATGGTGAGATGCAGGCTGTTGTCTTGTTATAATCCTGACAACACCCTGGTAGGTTAGGTCATTATTATTACCTCCATATTCAAAGGCCCAAAGAGAAGACGGTAGGGTTGCCAGCTCGGGGTTGGGAAATATCTGGGGATTTGGCGGGGATGCGGACTGAGGAGGAAGGAGCTTGGGCGAGGAGAGATTTCAATGGGGTATGAGTCTGCCTTTGTGGAGAACCAGCGTGGTGTAATGGTTAAAACAGGTGGATTCTAATCTGGAGAACCAGGTTTGATTCCCCACCAGAGTGGCAGAGGCTTATCTGGTGAACCAGATGTGTTTCCGCACTCCTACATTCCTGCCGGGTGACCTTGGGCTAGCCACAGTTCTCTCTGAACTCTCTCAGCCCCGCCTACTTTACAAGGTGTCTGTGGTGGGGAGAGGAAGGGAAAGGAGCTTGTCAGCCACCTTGAGTCTCCTTATAGGAGAGAAAGGTGGGGTATAAATCCAAACTCTTCTTGTTCCAAAGCAGCCATTTTCTCCAGAGGAAGTGATTTCTGTCAGCAGAGCTCAAAAACCTTCACTTTGTGAATGTACGCAGTAATAGCAATTTGGGGGCTGGAAAAAATAGCCATTTGGCTCCGCCTCCTGAAGCAGCCATTTTGTGGCAGCCATTTTGTGTTTGCACCTCACTGTGCCCACATTCCAAAGGTGTCCACAGGCTCAAAAAGGTTGAGATGCCCTGCACTGAGTGGGTTCTTGAAAAGAAGAAGAAGAAGAAGAAGAAGAAGAAGAAGAAGAAGAAGAAGAAAAAGAAGAAAAAGAAGAAAAAGAAGAAGAAGGAGGAGGAGGAGGAGGAGGAGTTTGGATTTATATCCCCCCTTTCTCTCCTGCAGGAGACTCAAAGGGGCTTACAATCTCCTTGCCCTTCCCCCCTCACAACAAACACCCTGTGAGGTAGGTGGGGCTGAGAGAGCTCCGAGAAGTTGTGACTAGCCCAAGGTCACCCAGCTGGCGTGTGTGGGAGTGCCCAGGCTAATCTGAATTCCCCAGATAAGCCTCCACAGCTCAGGCGGCAGAGCTGGGAATCAAACCCGGTTCCTCCAGATTAGATACATGATAAGCCAGTGGAAAGAAGACTGAAGCAAACAGAACATCAAGACGAGCACAGGATTTCTTCTTCTGTAATTCTGCTTCCGATCTGTCATTTTCTATCTCCTTCTAATTAGAGAAAAAAAATCCCAGTGTGTGGACTTGCAGACGAAGAAGATCTGCTATATTAAAATTCGGGCAATGGGCAGGGGAAATCTACGGATAAATCTTGTTGTGGCGGAAAGAATTTTAAAAAGAGAGACCGCGCGATAATAGAAAACCCGCGAATAAGCCTCGTGTTGTGAACCGAACAATACAGTTAAATTAAAGTGGGAATTAAAGGATCTTTAATAAGGCTGGAACACACCAGGATCCCGTTTTCTCAGAACTCGGGTCGCCGCTTTGAAATAAATTACCGGTTTCAAAAGAAAAGGTAGAAGGAGAAATCACAGGCATATGTGCTTCGGCAGATACGACAGGGGAAATGTACAGTCTGGTGTGAGAAACGAGAGGAATTTGCACAGTTCCTGATAACGCAGGGTTTTTTGGCTTCACTCTGTCATACACAGCCCCAAATCCTGACATCCCTTTCAAATTTGAAGAGCCCTGATTTCGTTGCTTGAAGGAAGGACCTTGGCTTGGTGGTAGACCTTCTCAGCGTGGTGTAGTGGTTAAGGTGCACTCTAATCTGGAGAACCGGGTTTGATTCCCAGCTCTTGTCACTTGAGCTGAGGAGGCTGCTTGTGCACTCCAACATATGCCGGCTGGGTGACCTTGGGCTAGTCACAGTTCTTCAGAGTCCTCTCAGTCCCACCCACCAGACATGGTGTTTGTTGTGGGGGGGTGGGGGAGGGAAAGGAGACTGAAAGCCCCTTTGAGTCTTCTTACAGGAGAGAAACGTGGGATATAAATCCAATATTGGATATCCACTACACCACGCTGAGAAGTTTTACCACCAAGTCAAGGTCCTTCCTTCAAGCAACGAATAAACGTGGGATATAAACGTGGGATATAAATCTCTCTTCTTCTTCTTCTTCTTCTTCTTCTTCTTCTTCTTCTTCTTCTTCTTCTTCTTCTTCTTCTTCTTCTTCTTCTTCTTCTTCTTCTCCTCCTCCTCCTCCTCCTCCTCCTTCTCCTCCTCCTTCTTCCTCTTCCTCTTCTTCTCCTCCTCCTCCTCCTTCTCCTTCTCCTTCTCCTTCTCTTCCTCCTCCTCCTCCTTCCTCTTCCTCTCCTCCTCCTCCTCCTCCTTCTCCTTCTCCTTCTTCCTCTTCTTCTCCTTCTCCTCCTCCTCCTCCTCCTTCTCCTTCTCTTCCTCCTCCTCCTCCCTCTTCTCCCTCCCTCCCTCCCTTCCATCCTCCCTCCCTCCCTCCTACCTCCTTCCTCCCTCCCTCCCTCTCCTCCTTCCTCCTCCTTTCTCCTTCTCTCCTTCTCCTCCTCCTCCTTCTTCTTCTTCCTCTTCTTCTTCTTCTTCTTCTCCTCCTCCTTCCTCTTCCTCTTCCTCCTCCTCCTTCTCCTCCTTCTCCTCCTCCTCCTCCTTCTTCTTCCTCTTCTTCTTCTTCTTCTCCTCCTTCTCCTTCTTCTTCCTCCTCCTCCTCCGCCTGACCTCCTCCCCTCCCTCCCCCCTTCCTTCCCTCCTCCCTCCCCCCCCCCCTCCCTCCTCCCTCCCTCCCTCCTCCCTCCCTCCCTCTTCTTAGCTTCTTTCTTCTTCTCCTCCTTCTCCTCCTTCTCCTCCTCCTCCTACTTCTTCTTCTTCCTCTTCTTCTTCTTCTTCTCCTCCTTCTCCTTCTTCTTCCTCCTCCTCCTCCTCCCCCTTCCCTCCCCCTCCTCCTCCTCCTTCTCCTTCTCCTCCTCCTCCTCCTCCTCCTTCTTCTTCTTCTCCTCCTTCTTCTTCTTCTTCTTCTTCTTCTTCTTCTCCTTCTCCTCCTCCTCCTCCTACTTCTTCTTCCTCTTCTTCTTCTTCTCCTCCTCCTCCTTCCTCTTCCTCTTCCTCTTCCTCCTCCTCCTCCTCCTTCTCCTCCTCCTTCTCCTTCTCCTCCTCCTTTTTCTCCTCCTCCTCCTCCTAAATCCCCATGCTGGAGGGCAACACCAAAGAAAGGCCATGTGTCCAGTTTGGTTGTCCTCAAGACAAGATGGACCACTGTTGTTGTTTTTGAAGATGGGTAGGCCCGCCTGCTCTCTGGTCTTATTCCCCTCTCCCTCTTCCAAGGTACACTCCCCCAACGCTTTGCTGCTCTGCTTGAAGGAACTTTCCCCTCCGATGCTTCACTTCCTTTTCTCTCGCTCCAGGCCATTGTTCCTCACCCTGCCTCTCCTGACACTCCGAATAATCTCCTTCCTTCAAGTGCTCTGTTCCCTGGAAGGCATTTCAAGCGCGAGCTTTGATCACGTCTCCTCCAGCCAACTCTTCTTCTTTTTTTCTTTCTCCTAGCGCCTCTCGCTTCAGCTCTGGGAGTCTCTTCCCCTCATGTGAATGATAATCCAGTTGTAGACCTGTATCCCTTGCCCGATTTTAAACTCTCGCTCTGTTAAAAGAAAGCCCCTGTTTGCAGTCTGGAACAGAATGTGCCAGACGCAGGCTCCGTAGCGAGAGCTGAATTTCCCAGTTTTGAGGTTCAATTTTACCCAGGGCTGGCCAGAGATATTTGGGTGCCCTTAGCACCTGCCCGTTGGGTTGCCCTTGTGATTCGTACCTTGGGACGCTTCCCAAGGGTTGTCCATTTCAAACAGAAAATAGCTGGAGATCTGAGGTGTGGAGAGGAAAGGAATGAGCAGGGATGTGATATCACTCTAGGACAGTGATGGCGAACCTTTTCGAGACTGAGTGCCCAAATTGCAACCCAAAACCCACTTATTTATTGCCAACATGGCAATTTAACCTGAATACTGAGGTTTTAGTTTAGAAAAAACAGTTGGCTCTGAGACGTGCGTTACTCGGAAGTAAGATCGGTGGCTTGGCTTTGAAGCAACCATGCAACTCTTCCAATGGGTGAATCACGGCCCTAGAAGGGTTTACTCAGAAGCAAGCCCCATTGCCAGCAACCGAGCTTACTGCCAGGTAAAGGATCGTGCTTTAGTTCTTCGCATGAAAATCAGTGGGGTCTAACAGCACTTAACAGGGTTACCTACACTGCTTCCCCAAAACTAGGTCTTAGGTTTAATGCTAATAATCGAGCCTAGATGGGGGGGGCTCGACTCTGTTTGCACGTGCCCACAGAAAGGGCTCTGAGTGCCACCTCTGGTACCCGTGCCATAGGTTTGCCACCACTGCTCTAGGACATTCATTTCTCCTAGATTTTATGGTATACCACACAGTCTTCCATCCCAAACTGTCTTTCTCTCCAGGGGGACAAATCTCAGTAGTCTGGAGCAGTGGTGGGATTCAGCCAGTTCGCACCACTTCGGCAGAACCGGTTGTTAAAATGGTGCTTGCAAGCAACCGGTTGTTAAATTATTTGAATCCCACCACTGCTCTGGAGATCTGAAAGCCAGCGTGGTTTAGTGGTTAAGAGCAGGTGGACTCTAATCTGGGGGACCGGGTTTGCTTCCCCACTCCTCCACCTGAGTGGCAGATTCTTATCTGGTGAACCAGATGTGTTTCTCCGCTCCCACATTCTTGCTGGGTGACCTTGGGCTAGTCACAGTTCTCTCAGAACTCTCTCAGACCCCCTCCCCCACAAGGTGTCTGTGTAACCCCCATGCTCAGAATGGGGGTAACCCAGAAAGGGGTGGAGACTCAAAGCAGCAGAAGGCTGCAGAGCTCTTTGGAGGAGACAAGGCTACCAGACTCGGATCTTGATTTCTATAAGCCCTTAACACCTTGTTAAGGTAACTGCAATGTTGTTGGGAACTACTGGGAAGGTAGTTGTTTGTTTTTTTGCTATGTTGTAAATGTTGGAGTTTATTGTTCCAGGGTTTCTTTTTGTGGTTGTAATGGGTGAGAGTTCTCCTGGAAACCTTCATCATGTTGAATCCTGTTCATCAAGCCCTTGGAGTCTTCAGGAGCCAACCCACTTGCAAAGAAGAATTGGACTTGGCAATATCAGTAGACTGTAAATATAAGGACTTGAAAATGCAACCTGAACAGGACCTTGAAGTGTGAGGTTAAATGTTGATATTATATGTTAAGAAAGTAAGCCATTTTGTTTTTAAAAAATTGTTGTGGCAAACTCATTCCAAGTTCTGCCCCACAGAACCCACAAGCAGAGGTTACATCCAGGGGCGTAATGCCCATTGGGCAAGGGGCGTAATGCCCATTGGGCAAGGTGGACAGCCCAGGGCACCACCTTGTGGGGGGGATCAAAATGCAGGGTTCGTTTTTGGGTATTTTTAGTGGTTTTCCATTGTTGGCCTGCAAGGGGCGCAGTTTTTAGGCTAGAGGCACCAAACCTTCAGCGTATCATCAGGAGACTGTCCTTATGCTACCCCCCAAGTTTGGTGAGGTTTGGTTCGGGGAGTCCAAAGTTATGGACTCCCAAAGGGGGTGCCCCATCCCCCATTGTTTCCAATGGGAGCTAGTAGGAGATGGGGGCTACAGTTTTGAGGGTCCATAACTTTGGCCTCCCTGAACCAAACTGCACCGAACCTGGGGGGTATCATTAGGGAAGTCTCCTGATGAGACCGTGAAAGTTTTGAGACTGTGCCTTCAGAAATGTGCCCCCCCAGCCTGCAACCCCCATTGACAGCAATGCAGAAAACTCAATGCAGAACAAAGATTCTTGGGCAAATTTCTAGGATGTTCCTGCAGGGGGTGCATTTTTTGACGTATCAGCACCAAAATGTCAGGGTATCATCTGGAGACTGTCACGATGGCACCCCCCAAGTGTGGTGCAGTTTGGTTCAGGGGGGTCCAAAGTTATGGACCCTCAAAATGGTAGCCCCCATCGTCTTAGCAAAGAATAGAGGATGGGGGCCCCCTTTGACCCTAAACCAAACTGCACCATAACTTTGGACTCCTTAAACCAAACCTCACCAAACTTGGAGGGTAGCCTAAGGACAGTCACCTGATGACACACTGAAACTGTGGTGCTGAGATGTCTAAAAAATGCACCCCCTGCACGCACCAATGTCCTGGTGCAAAAAAAAAATTGGTCGTGGTGGAGTGGCCGCCCATGGGATGGGAGGGGGGGCGCATCCAACTCAGGTTTTGCCCAGGGCTACAGTTTTGCCCAGGGCTGCCTCGTTATGCCCCTGGTTACATTTGTCGTAGGGAGAGGAAGGGGAAAGGAGTTTTGTAAGCTCCATTGAATCTGGTGGGGTATAAATCCAGGTTCCTCTTTGTTCTTCTGTTGTAATTCTAGGAGAACTCCACCGTGTTGATGGTGACCCTCTTCCTTTCCAGAGCCTCAGAAGCCGGGGGATGCCTTTATTCTGCCTCCAACCCCTCTGACCATCGAACAGAATATTTTGTAGCATTGCGAGTTCCTTCCTGTCCACCAGCGGGGGTGGCCCGATCCAGGTTGAGAAGTGCCTGGAGATTTGGGGAGCGGGGAGAAAACAGGGAACTCGGTGGGGTAGAATGACAGACTCCACCCTCCAAAGCGCCCATTTCCCCCAGATGAACTGATCTCTTTCGTTCAGAGATGAGCTGTAATCAGTGGTGGGATCCCAAAATTTTAGTAACAGGTTCCCATGGTGGTGGGATTCAAACAATGGGGCACGATGGGGGCGTGGCTAGGGCATTCCGGGGCGGGGCATTCATAATTTCTCTGGTACTGTAAAAAACTTACTGTAAAAAAAAAGTTCCTAATTTCCAGCTGGTATCTTTCTGTCCATAATTTCAAACAATGGGGCTAGGTGAGGCACGACGGGGGCGTGGCCGGGCATTCCGGGGGCGGGGCATTCATAATTTCTCTGTTACTGTAAAAAAACTCTTACTGTAAAAAAAAGTTCCTAATTTCCAGCTGGTATCTTTCTGTCCATAATTTAAACTCATGATAGCAAGTCCTATCGTCTACTGCCAACCGAAACGACGACTTCTCCTCTAATTGACTGCCTGTCAAATACTTCATACTTTCAAATACTTAATTTTGTTTCTAGAAATCAAAAGGAGACGTTCCTTAAGCAAGGAACTTTACCATATTTCTAAAACATGTTTTCAAAACAGCCCAGCAGGGAGAATTATCCCGTTTTCTACCTTCACTAACCAGCCACATAGGAAACAACAGGACTTTATGATTTTTGGACCTAATGGAATTTCTAACGGAAAAGTAGACCCGATTAGTAACCCCCTCTCGGCACACACAAATAATTAGTAACCCACTCTCGGGAACTGGTGAGAACCTGCTGGATCCCACCTCTGGCTATAATTCCAGGATAAGAACATAAGAACTAGCCTGCTGGATCAGACCAGAGTCCATCTAGTCCAGCTCTCTGCTACTCGCAGTGGCCCACCAGGTGCCTTTGGGAGCTCACATGCAGGATGTGAAAGCAATGGCCTTCTGCTGCTGCTGCTCCTGAGCACGTGGTCTGCTAAGGCATTTGCAATCTGAGATCAAGGAGGATCAAGATTGGTAGCCATAGATTGACTTCTCCTCCATCAATCTGTCCAACCCCTTTTTAAAGCTATCCAGATTAGTGGCCATCACCACCTCCAACACCAATCACACGTTGCCTGAAGAAGTGTTTCCTTTTATTAGTCCTTATTCTTCCCCCCAACATTTTCAATGGATGCCCCCTGGTTCTAGTACTGTGAGAAAGAGAGAAAAATTTCTCAGGCATCCCTAGAAACTAGGGGGGTTGAGGGATTGACAGAGAGGCGCCCCGAATGTTCGGCAAGGCCTAGCATTTCTCCAGACTGGGCCGCAACCGGCTTGCGCTCCCCCACCCCACCCCCAGCTCCTCAGCGAGCATCTGTTCAGTTGTGTGACGAGAATATCCATAGAACAAGCCGCTGATTAGCTCCAGCACTGTCAGGCCCAATTACGTCTTCACCGAGCTTGACAGGGGCTTTTGTCAAGCCGGTCGTCCCCATTCCCCCGGCTTCCCAGCTGCCCATTCTTCCGTTCCCGACCCCTCGGCAGCGTACCGCGCACGGTTTGGGCTAATTGCTCCAGGCAGCTGACATGTTTGCTGTTGTGGAAAGAAGGGGGTGTTTGACTGGGCAGCCTCCCGTGGAAGGAGCTGCAGGAAACGGGGGAGAGCCCTGTTTATTCTCTTTGTCTCTTCGATTTCTCTCCATGGTTTTCTGCTACACCTCCGTGACCCTTTTTGTAACCTCGGCTCTAGCAGGGTTGCGGAGGGTTTTTTTTTTAAAAAAAAACAGTACTCTAGAAAGAGAGTCGGGAGGTATGGGAAGACACGACCTGCCTCTGAGCATCTGGAGCGAAATTCTGAAAAAATCCACAGGTGCTCCCTTTATGTCCTTCCTCTCTTTGAATTTCTCTTTTGATCAAAAATGCAATCAATTCAGGACTGAATTCCTAAAAAAAAAAAAAGAGGAAGGGAAAAGGGGTGGTTGGATTTCAGGGAGAAACTGGGTAAAGGGGAATCAAGGAAATCCCAACTTCTGGTGGAATGGCATTTCACTCTGGAAGAACCTACAAGTGCTCCTAGATTACAGATTGCCGATACGCAGGGGCGTACTACACAGGGGGACAAATGGGTCAAATGTCCCTGGGCTGCAGCCATTTAGTCACGTGGGGGGGGGGCAGAAAATCCCCCAGGTTCATACATTGACTTCAAGACCTGGTGTAAAAAAAGTTGTTTGGTCATGGCGGGGGAGGGCAGCTGGCCATATTGAGGGGGGGGGGGACAGAAAACTCAGCTTTTGCACCGGACTACATTTTCACTAGATACGCCTCTGCTGATAAGGCCTATTTTGCTGGCTGCAGAACAAGTTTTTCTTAGCCGGTAAGCAGCAGTGGCATAGGAGGTTAAGAGTTCGTGTATCTAATCTGGAGGAACCGGGTTTGATTCCCAGCTCTGCCGCCTGAGCTGTGGAGGCTTATCTGGGGAATTCAGATTAGCCTGTGCACTCCCACACATGCCAGCTGGGTGACCTTGGGCTAGTCACAGTTTTTTTTGGAGCTCTCTCAGCCCCACCCACCTTGCAGGGTGTTTGTTGTGAAGGGGGAAGGGCAAGGAGATTGTAAGCCCCTTTGAGTCTCCTGCAGGAGAGAAAGGGGGGATATAAATCCAAACTCTTCTTCTTCTTCTTCCTTTTCTTATCTTTCCCCTTTTTAAATCTCTTTTTGTTTTTTAATGACAAGAGTAATCAAGAAAATCCCACTTAGCAACAGGACCAGGGATCCGGAACCGAGAACAGGGCTCGTCCGACAACTTCATCCGACAACTGCCTTTGAGATTCACGACTCTCTGTGGCCACGACCTGCCTGTAATTCATTTCGCCGACCAGGACACTCTCTTCCCTTTCCCTTGGACCACGGCATTGTTAAATAAGCTCTGCAGAGCGGAGACCAGATGGCATGAATTATTACAGCAAACAAGCAAAACGAGTTGCATAAATAGTGTTGGGTCACGTGACCAGTGGCAGCCGGAGACGCAAAGATGAGAACAAGGAGAGTCAAAAAGTGGGAAGGCCTGTCAGCAGGTTCCTCGATCCAATCTGGATTCATGCTGCGTAGACCCCTCGGTGAACATCTACACTGTATGCTCTGGGCATAGAGCAGGTGTCACGGGCCGGGGGAAAGGTAGATGTGAATTTTCTGTGTTGGACAAGATAATTCTTGAGGCCCCTTCCAGCTCTATGTTCTATGTTTCTGTATTTCCGAAGGTTGGTCACAATTAGTATTATTAAAGGGGCTTCCGGTTAAGATGGGTGACGAGTTAACAGCAGCTGCTGAGCTCTCTTCGTTGAACCAGCTTTTAATCTTAATTTTGCCTCTCACTCTCCACTTTTATCTATCTATCTATCTATCTATCTATCTATCTATCTATCTATCTATCTATCTATCTATCTATCTATCTATCTATCTATCTATCTATCTATCTATCTATCTATCTATCTATCTATCTATCTATCTATCTATCTATCTATCTATCTATCTATCTATCTATCTATCTATCTATCTATCTATCAGATTTTTATACCGCCCTATCCCCGAGGGGCTCCGGGCGGTGTACAACAATAAACATAATATAACGTAAAATGGCTAAATCTTTAAAAGCAGCGATAAAACAGTAAAAGCTAAATCTCAGAAATACAATAAAAATACTAGCATAAATCTAAATGGCGTCCAGCAACTCCATATTCAAAATCCTCTCCCCAAGAGGGAGGAATGGCAGGTCCCAGATGTAGAGGGCCATGAGATAGAGGGCCATGAAAGGGGGAGGAAGGGGGCACCATCAGCAGCCGGTTCCTCCAAAGGCCCGGCAGAACAGCTCTGTCTTACAGGCCCTGCGGAACTCACCAAGGTCCCGCAGGGCCCGGACAGTTGGAGGAAGAGCGTTCCACCAGGCCGGGGCCAGAGCCGTGAAGGCCCTGGCCCGTGTGGAGGCCAGCCGCATCACCGAGGGCCAGGGACCACTAGTAGGTTGGCCTCAACTGATCGAAGAGGCCGTACAGGGACATATGGGGTGATGCGGTCTCGAAGATACGATGGTCCCAGGCCGTGTAAGGCCTTAAAGGTCAACACCAACACCTTGAAGATGATCCGGAACTCTACTGGGAGCCAATGCAGCTGACGCAGCACAGGCTGGATGTGTTCCCAGGTGGCGCTGCCTGCGAGCAAACGCGCCGCCGCATGCTGCACCAGTCTCCGGATCAAACGCAAGGAAAGGCCCGCATAGAGCGAGTTACAATAGTCTAATCTGGAGATGAGCCATCGTTCATTGTTGTGGCAGCTGAAGGTCCGCAAATGCTTCCCCCTCTGTTTCAAATAACAACCGGACCTTGGGAAACAGAGTTTGTTTTGCACTGTTTCAGCAGGGGTAACGCCCGCATCGAGCCTCCGCTGTTTATCTCGACAATGAAGACCAAAGGTGCAAGGAAGCGCACACGCTCTGATCCCGATGCCCGTGCAACGACCAGCCAGGAAGCCTGTCAGCAGACAAAACTTGATGTTTTTGCCAACTTTCAACCTACTTCTAATCTTAAGCTTTCTAACAGATTTGCGAAGGTCCCAGGATTATGGACGTGCAGGCTAACGGCACATTTCCAAAAGTCACTTGAGAATCCACTGATCGGGAAAAGAGCATATATAAGTAGGGTTGCCAGTTGCCCCCGGCCAACGGCAGGTGATGGGAATTGTAGTCCATGGGGTGGGAGTTGTAGTCCATTACCACAGAACAGCCTTTTCTAAAGGGGTCAGGTTGCCAAATCCACATTGGGAATCTTCTGGAGATTTGGGGGTGGAGAGTGAGGAGGACAAGGAGCTGTGTGGGGTAAAATATCACAGAGTCCGGCCTCCGAAGCAGACAGTTCTGTACTGCCTGGTGATGAGCTGTGATTCTGGGGGATACCCCAGTGCCATCTGGAGGCTGGCATTCATTTTAAATTAGATTATGTTGGATGAAAAAGAAGAAGAAGAGGAAGAGTTTGGATTTATATCCCCCCCCCTTTCTCTCCTGCAGGAGACTCAAAGGGGCTGACAATCTCCTTGCCCTTCCCCCCTCACAACAAACACCCTGTGAGGTGGGTGGGGCTGAGAGAGCTACGAGAAGCTGTGACTAGCCCAAGGTCACCCAGCTGGCGTGTGTGGGAGTGCACAGGCTAATCTGAATTCCCCAGATAAGCCTCCACAGCTCAGGCGGCAGAGTGGGGAATCAAACTTGGTTCCTCCAGATTAGATACACGAACTCTTAACCTCCTACGCCACTGCTGAAGAAGAAGAAGAAGAGGAGGAGGAGGAAGAGGAGGAGGAGGAGGAGGAGGAGGAGGAGGAAAAGGAGGAGGAAGAGGAGGAGGAAAAGGAGGAGTTTGGATTTATATCTCGCCATTCTCTCATCTACTGATGGTCTATATGACCCCTTCCAGTTCTATGCACCTGTGATTCTACAATCTTACCTGCACTTTTTTGATTTATCACTATTTTACCGGAAGCCACCTAAATCCAGTCCATTAAGCAGGGCAGAAATACTTCATTCGGGTGGGGGGGGGGGGTTGTTTATTACATTTTTAAATCATATCTTTT
Source organism: Sphaerodactylus townsendi (assembly GCF_021028975.2). Taxonomy (NCBI): domain Eukaryota; kingdom Metazoa; phylum Chordata; class Lepidosauria; order Squamata; family Sphaerodactylidae; genus Sphaerodactylus; species Sphaerodactylus townsendi. The sequence continues at coordinate 14,154,590 of NC_059441.1, forward strand.
TATCAGACAACAGCGGTCTCCCGAAGCAGCAATTAAAATATATTGCACAATGCAGCCGGCCGGCCACTGGGCATAAATGCAAATAAGGTTCGGGCCCTGACCTCGGGCTGAGGCAGAAAAAGACAAAGATGCACAAAGGAAAGGAAATGCAGGAGTCAAGAAAAGGGCTCAGTTTGGCAACACCAGATGGGAATCTAATCCGTTGCTAGGAGGGGCTTCCCCTCCCCCTCCTCTTCTTCCTCTTCCTCTTCCTCTTCTTCTTCTTCTTTTTGTTCTTCTTCTTCTACTTCTTCTACTTCTACTTCTTCTTCTTCTTCTTCTACTTCCTCTTCTTCCTCTTCCTCTTCTTCTTGTTCTTGTTCTTCTTCTTCCTCCTCTTCTTCTTCTTGTTCTTCTACTTCCTCTTCTTCCTCTTCTTCTTGTTCTTCTTCTTGTTGTTCTTGTTCTTCTACTTCCTCTTCTTCCTCTTCCTCTTCCTCTTCCTCTTCTTCTTGTTCTTCTTGTTCTTGTTCTTCTTGTTCTTGTTCTTGTTCTTCTTGTTCTTGTTCTTCTTCTTCTTCTTCTTCTTCTTCTTCTTCTTCTTCTTCTTCTTCTTCTTCTTCTTCTTCTTCTTCTTCTTCTTCTTCCTCTTCTTCCACTTCCTCTTCCTCTTCCTATTCCTCCTCCTCCTCCTCCTCCTCCTCTTCTTCTTCTTCTTCTTCTTCTTCTTCTTCTTCTTCTTCTTCTTCTTCTTCTTCTTCTTCTTCTTCTTCTTCTTCTTCTTCTTCTTCTTCTTCTTCTTCTTCTTCTTCTTCTTCACGCCCTTTTCCCACAGTTCCGTTCCATTCCCCATTGTATATTGTACGTCCAGAATGTTGTCAGAGAGATATTTTAGTGTTTGTAGTGCTCCCAATGCATTAATAAAAACTTGCTAAAGCGTTCGACTTAAGCCCTGACTTTCCATCTGCTATACTACGGGGATGCAACCAGCAGGAAGATACAAGCCTATTTTCTCGGAAGGTAAACAAACATCAAAATAGAGTTAGGGTTGGGGCTGCACATTTTGACGTGTAAGGGGGGAGGGGATCCAGCAACTGGAGCTGGAAACGTGAAGGGATTAATCAATCAAATTAGCACTTCAATCGTTTTGACTGGCACCAAGACAAGCACCCACGTGTATTTGCCACGACATGGGCTCGAAGTTACTTGAAAAGAAGAAGAAGAAGAAGAATTTGGATTTATATCCCCCCTTTCTCTCCTGTAGGAGACTCAAAGGGGCTGACAATCTCCTTGCCCTTCCCCCCTCACAACAAACACCCTACGAGGTGGGTGGGGCTGAGAGAGCTCCGAAAAGCTGTGACTAGCCCAAGGTCACCCAGCTGGCACGTGTGGGAGTGGACAGGCTAACCTGAATTCCCCAGATAAGCCTCCACAGGTCAGGCGGCAGAGCTGGGAATCAAATCCTGTTCCTCCAGAGCAGAGTGCACCTGCTCTTAGCCACTGTTCTTAGCCACTACGCCACTGCTGCTCCACTAAAAGGGGTTTAATTTCAATCAGGCCAAGCAGCAATGTGTTTTCCAAAGCCCCTCTGCACCCCTGTCTTGATGTAGGTAGCCCTCTGTTGAGTTTTAAAGTCCAACAATATGTGTTTCTAAGGGAGCGCAAATCCATTTATTGTTCTCTCACGTAATGAGGCCTGTTAAACAGTGCACCGTAAGCATAAGAACATAAGAACATAAGAACTAGCCTGCTGGATCAGACCATCTAGTCCAGCACTCTGCTACTTGCAGTGGCCCACCAGGTGCCTTTGGGAGCTCACCTGCAGGATGTGAAAGCAATGGCCTTCTGCTGCTGCTGCTCGAGGCACCCTGGTCTGCCAAGGCCTTTGCAATCTCAGATCAAGGAGAGATCAAGATTGGAGAGCCATCGATGGAACTTCTCCTCCATATATCTATGTTCCAGAGCCCTTTTTAAAGCTATCCAGGTGAGCGGCCATCACCACCTCCTGTGGCAGCATATTCCAATCATATGTTGTGTGAAGAAGTGTTTCCTTTGATTAGTCCTAATTCTTCCCCCCGATCATTTTCAATGAACGCAGGGTTGCATTCTTCCCAGAATGGTATAGCCCTGGCTAGGATAGCTCGAATAGCTGATTCATGGCATGCCTTTTAATTTAATTAATTTATTTTTTTTTAATTTTACCCGCCTTTCCCTGCTACAGTAGATTCCGAGTGGCAATGAATGAAGTCACGTAATTCAATTAACTCCACATTAATTGGAATAGAAACAATCTTTCCAAGGGAGTATAGCACAGTTTGCTTTTAAATATGGTGCACTTTTCGTGGGTTGGATCTTGTAACTCCCTTCTGCTATGGTGGTCACTTGAGAAGCAGGGGCAGGCCAAGAGGAAGACCATCGGGACAAGAAATCTTGGAAGTTCTCAAGGATGTAACCAGCAGAATTAGTTATACTTGGTGAGTTACTTTTTTTATATTGAACCATATGTAAACTGATACAGCAGTGGCGTAGGAGGTTAAGAGCTCGTGTATCTAATCTGGAGGAACCGGGTTTGATTCCCTGCTCTGCCGCCTGAGCTGTGGAGGCTTATCTGGGGAATTCAAATTAGCCTGTGGACTCCCCACTGCATGCCAGCTGGGTGACCTTGGGCTAGTCACAGCTTCTCGGAGCTCTCTCAGCCCCACCCACCTCACAGGGTGTTTGTTGTGAGGGGGGAAGGGCAAGGAGATTGTCAGCCCCTTTGAGTCTCCTGCAGGAGAGAAAGGGGGGATATAAATCCAAACTCTTCTTTTAATCCAAACTCTTCTTTTAATCCAAACTCTTCTTAAATACCTGTGTTGTAATTGTGAGCATTACATGTAATTTCTTATGTGTTTAAATTTGTCAAAGAACTTAGAAGAAGCTGTTTAATGATGTAAACTTTAGTTTTGTATCAGAATTTTTTAAAAAAAAGAAACTATTTATTTTGAAGTTTCCCCTCTGGACTGTCATGATGTAGAAAAAAGAAAGGTTCACAAAAAGTTCATCTTGTAAGTCAGCAGAAGTTTGCCCAACAAAGAGGCCGGAGACAGTCAGTCTAGGGGCAGGTGGTTACAGTTAACCTTTAACATGATTGGTGAGTTCAACTGTGACTCTAGACCAATGAGAGGCTGTTGCAGGGGTGGGGGAAAGTATCCTTGTTGGATGTATAAGAACCATTGCATTGTATATGCCAAGTTCTAAGTGAGTCTGAGTTGAGTGTTTAGTTCAGTATGTGTGTTCAACTTTGTTCTTGCTGAAGAGTTCTGTATAGTCTAATAGTCTTGTATAGCATAGACTTGTGTAACCTTGCAACTGCTAAAGTAAAACCTTCCTACGGAAAGAACATCTTGTGTGGAGAGTATTCTTTTCCAAGAGTGGTAGGAGTCTGCCAGAGTAGCTCTGCTTTAAACTCTGCTGATATAGACTGGATATTAATTGGTTTTTTGGTAGTCCAGAAGCAGATACAACATGTAGAAAACTTTATATAAAAGTTTGACACTTCTTATGTTGCAGGAGTTCATTGAGTGTGGCTAAAATGGAATGAATGGGCTGTGACCATATGTAGAGTTTACATATGTTCGTTCTACTCATGTTGGTGAGGATGAAATTGGAAGTCCTGTTCAAATAGGGGGTTGTGGCCACAAACTTGAGTCCAGCAGCCCTAGACCAGCCAGACAGACCCAAACTTGAGTCCAGCAGCCCTAGACCAGCCAGACAGACCGATTCTTGGTTCTGGACTCTACCCCATCGCCCCAGAAAAAGAAGCATATTTGGGGCCTGTGTCTTTAAAAAGCCCTCCCTGCTCCCGCCGGTTCTCTCCGAGCCCATTTATATTTAGTGCTTCTGCAGCTGCTGCACCTGACGGAGTTGTTAAACTTCAAACAAAACATGTTTTCTAATAAGCCAGCATTTAATTAGCCACCTGTGCAATAAAGGCCTTTATTAAATTGACGCTGGCGGAAAAAAAGAGATAAAGGGTGATAGGGCCCCGGGGACGTGGAAACCGAACTGCAATTTGGCACACCTCTTTTCCTGGTTTCTTTTGCACTGCATTTTCGGGAAAGCCCGAAAATTCATCCTGGGAGCCGGGTGCGTTGTTTTCGGCCGACATCCTCCGATGAGTTCGTTTCTAAAACGAAAAAAATGGACATAGAGACACAGACAAATCAGGAAGTTCCGTAATTTGTCCGCCTGCAGTTTGAGCCCAACAGCCATTCCGACGAGGGAATCAAACGCCAAATCCAAAATCTAACTATTTCTCTCCGCTGAGTTCAAGTTAGCTGAATTGTAAAATGATGTGTGTATTATTGCATTTGATATACGTCAATGTACAAAAATGACATTTCAAAAAAAATATTACAAATTATTGGGGGACCATAGGGGAAGAGTGTTAGTGACTTCATGGTTTCAGACCAGTCAGTACTATGCGTAGCAGCTTCTATGGCAAACAGGGGGAAATGGCCTGATATCAGGAGGAGGAGGAGGAGTTTGGATTTATATCCCCCCTTTCTCTCCTATAGAAGACTCAAAGGGGCTTACAATCTCCTTGCCCTTCCCCCCTCACAACAAACACCCTGTGAGGTGGGTGGGGCTGAGAGAGCTCCGGAAAGCTGTGACTAGCCCAAGGTCACCCAGCTGGCATTTGTGGGAGTGCACAGGCTAATCTGAATTCCCCAGATAAGCCTCCACAACTCAAGAGCTGGGAATCAAATCTGTTTCCTCCAGATCAGAGTGCACCTGCTCTTAGCCACTACGCCACTGCTGCTCCATCAGTTGTGGAGAAGAAGGTTGTATGGCTGTCCAAATGTGCTTTTCTATGTCATCTTCTGAGGTCTTATTTAAGTCTTCTGAGTTTAAAAAGGCCCTACCAAGACCGTCTCCTTCTATCACTACGTTCTACCACTTTTTTTAAAAAAAATCTGGCATTCTCTTGATAAGCCCTATTCTTTGCCTTGTGTTTTTAATTGATATGTCTCTGTTTATATATATTTTCCAAACATTTTGCAAATGTTTTGATGGACTTGTGCGGAAGGGACCAAGGATGAGGTTAAACTAATCAGTCTTGGGAATTCGGAATCTGGCTTTCATAAAGCTGAATCGAAAGGATTCTCAACCGAGAAACTGGTTAGAATTTGGAACGATCAACAAAGCATATGCAAAAGGGTGTCCTTCAGTCTAGGTGGCGAACCTGTGGCACGTGTGCCAGAGGTGGCACTCAGAGCCCTCTCTGTGGGCACGCACAAACAGAGTCCCCCCCCCACATCTAGGCTGGCCTGGGCCGCTGGGCTCGCTTATTAGCATCAATCCTAAGACCTAGTTTTGGGGAAGCAGTGTAGGTAACCCTGTTAAGCGCTGTTAAACCCCACTGATTTTCATGCGAAGAACTAAAGCGTGATCCTTTACCTGGGAGTAAGCTCGGTTGCTGGCAATGGGGCTTGTTTCTGAGTAAACCCTCCTAGGGCCATGATTCACCCGTTGGAAGCGCTGCATGGTTGCTTCAAAGCAAAGCCACCAACTACCACCAAGCTTACTCCTAAGTAATACACACCTTGGAGCCAACCGTTTTTTTCTAAACTGAAACCTCGGTATTCAGGTTAAATTGCCGTGTTGGCACTTTGCGATAAATAAGTGGGTTCTTGGTTGCAATTTGGGCACTCGGTCTCAAAAAGGTTCGCCATCACTGGTCTAGGAGATGAGGTAGCTCCCAATCGATATCCTCTGCTATCTTAGATCATCAATTTGTTCTTTATTAGAAGAAGAAGAAGAAGAAGAAGAAGAAGAAGAAGAAGAAGAAGAAGAAGAAGAAGAAGAAGAAGAAGAAGAAGAAGAAGAAGAAGAAGAAGAAGAAGAAGAAGAAGAAGAGAGGAGGAGTTTGGATTTATATCCCCCTTTTCTCTCCTGCAGGAGACTCAAAGGGGCTTACAATCTCCTTGCCCTTCCCCCCTCACAACAAACACCCTGTGAGGTAGGTGGGGCTGAGAGAGCTCCGAGAAGCTGTGACTAGCCCAAGGTCACCCAGCTGGCATGTGTGGGAGTGTACAGGCTAATCTGAATTCCCCAGATAAGCCTCCACAGCTCAGGCGGCAGAGCAGGGAATCAAACCCGGTTCCTCCAGATTAGATACACAAGCTCTTAACCTCCTACGCCACTGCTGCTCCCTTAGCAGGCAGATTCCCAGTGATGCTGTCGATTCTGTGGCTTGCCGGCTATGGATGGAACTGGTTCCCCCCTCCCCCTTTATTGTAAATGAGTTATACAATCTATAAATAAGAAACAAACAGAGCATTCAACTAACAGGGCTGTTGGGCTGGTTCTCACAGACTGTAGCTTGCTACAGCCCTGTGGGGAGCTGTTAGCAGCCCAGCAAACTCATATCCTCATGTTCAGGAGTGATGCTGGGACTCCCCTCGGCTTGATGCGGAATTGTCTTGGAACCACTTACAAGCTTTCTCAGCAACTGTTTGGCGCCGGGGGGGGGCGGGAGGGGGGGAGAGAGAAACTTTGTTGCTTTGTAAGAGTTTTGATCTCGCTCACGATATCCACACAACATTGACTGCCTTGAACCATGAGGACAGGCAGGGCAGATGATAGACAGGCAGGCAGGCAGGCAGGCAGGCAGGCAGGCAGGCAGGCAGGCAGGCAGGCAGGCAGGCAGGCATATTTCAATAAGTAAATAAATATGTGTACACACATACACACACATATACACACACAAATATTCACACACACACACACACACTACACACACATATTCAGACACACATAACATTTCAAAATAATAAATAATAAATATGTGTACACACATACACACACACACACATATACACACACTTATTCAGACACACATACACAACACACACACATATTCAGACACACACAATATTTCAATAGGTAAATAAATAAATAAATAAATATGTGTACACACATACACATACACATATATATACACACACATACACACACACATATTCAGACACACACACAATACACAAACACATATTCAGACACACACAATACACAATACACACACACATATTCAGACACACACAATATTTCAATAGGTAAATAAATAAATAAATATGTGTACACACATACACACACATATATACACACACACATATACACACACATATTCACACACATATTCACACACACACAATACACAAACACATATTCAGACACACACACACAATACACACACACATATTCAGACACACACAATATTTCAATAGGTAGGTAAATAAATAAATAAATAAATAAATAAATAAATAAATAAATAAATAATATGTGTACACACATATACACACACATACATACAAATACATACACACACATTTATACATATACACTTGCACATATATATATACACACACACACATATTCACACACACATTTTTCAGTGGCGTAGGAGGTTAAGAGCTTGTGTATCTAATCTGGAGGAACCGGGTTTGATTCCCCGCTCTGCCGCCTGAGCTGTGGAGGCTTATCTGGGGAATTCAGATTAGCCTGTGCACTCCCACACCTGCATCAGCTGGGTGACCTTGGGCTAGTCACAGCTTCTAAGACTGTCTCAGCCCTGTTTGTTGTGAGGGGCAAGGGAGATTGTAAACCCCTTTGAGCTTCCTACAGGAGAGAAAGGGAGGATATAAATCCAAACTACTTCTTTCATCCACACATCTTTGATCAGCCTTGTAGTCCCAGAACACGGACCGCGCATGTGCGGAATCTCATTTCACATTTCGAGCTGGGCAAGAACTTCTTGGGATAACGGAGCTCAGTTCAGAATACAGCTGGCCATCAATAAAGCATTAAAGCGCCTTGCAAAAAAAGCAACCTTGCTATATGATTTAGTTTACCTTGCAGGGTTTTTTTTAAATCGATGCAAGAAATGCATGCGCTGCATCAACAATAACATTGTCCTAAATGCATCCTGGTGCAATTGGATACATAATCACCATCAGAGTTTCTTCTCCAGCCCGTCGTTTTATAAAGGCGCCCGGGCACGTCAGCACGTATCAGAGGAACAGGAAGGTGCAGAGGCAACGGAAAGCTTTGCTAAACAGCACATACGGGAATCCTTGGTGCTCATTTTTAGCCATTCTTTCAGATCAATCGGAACTGAAGAAGCGCGGAGCACAGGGTGGAGAAAACATCTGGAGAAATAAAAGAATGGAGCCAAGGGAATTAACCGATCGGCTGATTCACCATTCTTCTGCGAACAGGAAAATTGCAGTTTTTGTGCAACGGGTGCCTTTTTGTGTATGTGTAAATGTTACGCATTCCTCCACTCCGCACACGTGAAGAGGGGCTAGTTCCTTAACACCCTCCTGATGCAGTCAGAGACAGGATAGTATTTCGATTCGTACTTCAGATTAGAACTCCCCCAGTCTGCACTCCCCCAGAAATGTAGTTATTTGTATAGTTCTTATATTTTTCTACTACTTATATTGTTGTATTGTTTTTAATATATTTTACTTGTAAGCTGCCTCGGGTCCTTCGGGAGATTGGCGGGGTAAAAATGCAATCTATAAATAAACATATAAATATAAACGTAGAAGATCTGGGTTCAAGTCCCTTCTTGGCCATGAAGCTCACTGTTTGACTTGGGGCCAGTCTGTCTGTCTGGCCGTTTCCTTGCGGTACGCTGAAGTGGGGTCCTTACGAAACGGTCCGGAAACCTCGGAGAGAGCGGCGAAGCTCTTGGCGTCCGCCCAGTCGACTCACCTTCCCTGTGACCGTCCGGCGTAGCCGGCTGAAGGCCAGGGGACATGCCCCTGCCCTGCTGACGGCGCTCGAAGTCACAGGGCGGAAATCCCAGGCCTGGCGGCAACGCCGGATGGTTGCAGGAACAATAGAGTCAGTGGGACAGGGGGGAGGGATGGCATCTTCCAGCCGCTGCCGTTCGCATGGCAGCAGTCGGAAGCTGCTGTTTCCCAAAACCTCAGCTCAGGGAGGCGAAGTTGGAAGCTGGCGGTGTCGGCTCCCTCGGAAGGAGCAAAGGCGACTGCGCCGGCATCTCGCATGCCTCATCGCGAACAACTCCTGGGGACGGCAAAGGCTGTTTTTGGCCTGTGCGGAAAGGGCCAAAGTCTCTCTCACTCTTAGCCTAATCTACCTCACCAGGTTGTTGTGAAAAGGAGTACATCATGGTGAGCCCATGCCTTGCTGGCTGGACGACGCTGAAATACACTGAGGAACATTTCCACTCCTTTGCCCAGGAGTTATGAACATTCAACCGGCAACTGTATAAAAGAACCCCGTCCCTTGTGGGGGTCAGACAGCTTTTGAACCCGCCGTAAATTTTCACAGAACCGGGGACCGAGAGGAGAGCAATACAAAATTTAATCAAACAAGCCCCTGGCTGACCGCCGTTCACAGCAATGTTCGCGTTGCAGCTCTTCTTAGATATTATAGAACCCCTGACTGTTCATCCATCCTGCTTAGCTTGATTATATCCTCTGCAGTTTTTCTGTCTTTGTTTTTTCACACAAAGGAAGCAGAGAAAGGGTCCTCCCCCCACAAGAAGATAAAAAGCCAGGCTAAAGAAGAAATAAGTAACTGCCTCAGAAGTAGCTTGTGTATCTAGCTTAGGCCGGGTACTATAAGATCAGTCTCCAAAGGAGACAAGGATAATCCAGGTGGCGAGGAGAGAGATCAGCAAATCTTCTTATAGATATTTATATCTTCTGGCAGGGCTTCTGTGCAGTTGATTCTGTAGATTTGTTTGCGCTGCGTGCGGTCTCCGTACACAACAGCTACGGCATTTCCAGGGGCAGCGTGTATATCACTGAATAAGTGTCTTTAGTAAGTATATCATTTAGTAAGTCTCATTTCGTAAGCAATGCTGGAAACGGCGTCCATTTTGGCCTAAGGAGGGAGAAAATGTGAACAAGTCAGGAAGCACAGGAGTCCCTTCCGCACATGCAGAATAATGCACTTTCAATGCACTTTGCAGCTGGATTTGACTGTGCGGAATAGCAAAATCCACTTGCAAACAATTGTGAAAGTGTATTGTCGGAGGCTTTCACGGCCGGAATCACTGGGGTGCTGTGTGGTTTCCGGGCTGTATGGCCGTGTTCTAGCAGCATTCTCTCCTGACATTTCGCCTGCATTTGTGGCTGGCATCTTTAGAGGATCTGATAGTAGGAAAGTATATATACTCCACTTGCTTTCCGACCATCAGATCCTCTGAAGATGCCAGCCAGTCTGGTAATCAGGAGAGAATGCCACTAGGCTACAACCATACAGCCCGGAACCACCACAACACAATGAAGATGGATTGAAAGTGCATTATTCTGCATGCTGCGGGTCAATCCACACGAGGAAAAAGTCTGATCAGAATAAAGAACCTCTGTTTAAAACCGCTGGGAGGCAAAATTTGAACTCGGGCCCTGCCTTCTTTGGATGTTTTCTGGCGAGGTTTTGAACCTACGACCTTCGACATGCCAAACAAATGGTCTACCGCAGGGGTCTGCAACCTGCGGCTCTCCAGATGTTCATGGACTACAAACCCCAAGTGGCCATGCTGGCAGGGGCTGATGGGAATTGTAGTCCATGAACATCTGGAGAGCCGCAGGTTGCAGATCCCTGGTCTACCATTAAACCATGGATTGTCACCTACAAGCGGCAGAAGCTGGCGCCACTTGTAGGCGACCATTCATGACTTGCTGGTAATGCATCCTCAAAACTAACACCGCAGTTTCCTCGCAAGCAAAATGGGAGCGGAGCTGCCACGTAATTGCCAAATGCAGAGATCCTTGGAGTCAAGAGAGGGAGGATGAAAGTGTTGTTACAGCTACACAGATGAAACAGGTTCCCACTTCTCTTGGAAAATGGGTTTGGTTGCCCCCCGGGGCATCCTTTGCAGAAGTGCTCTTTGATATTTATAAACATTCGCTAATCATAGCAAAAATCCATAGCGCTCGGTTCGGCGGTGCTACCTGTCCGGTGACCTTCCCAGCCTGTCGGGAAAGCCCAGGGGAGAAAACGTTATGGCGATTCAGTAAAATATGATTTGCCAAAATGTTGCTGATGGGAGACAGCTGGGCTGAAGGCCTGGCCGTGCCAAGGAACCAATAATTGGTGTTGCTCCAGTGCTGTAGGCTACCTTGGATACAATCCAGAAAACAGCCAGCCTCCAGATGACACCTGGGGATGTTCCAGAATTATAACCGAGTTCCAGACAACACAGATCTGGTCCCTTGGAGAAAAATGGCTGCTTTGGAAGGTGGAGGCTGGAGTCTATGCCGAGGTCCCCGCCCAGTGGTGGCGAAGAAGAAGAAGAAGAAGAAGAAGAAGAAGAAGAAGAAGAAGAAGAAGAAGAAGAAGAAGAAGAAGAAGAAGAGGAAGAGGAAGAGGAAGAGGAAGAGGAAGAGGAAGAGGAAGAGGAAGAGGAAGAAGAGTTTTGATTTGCATCCCCCCTTTCTCTCCTGAAGGAGACTCAGAGGGGCTTACAATCTCCTTTCCCCCCACCTCCACAACAAACACCCTGTGACGTGGGTGGGGCTGAGAGAGCTCCGAAGAACTGTGACTAGCCCAAGGTCACCCAGCTGGCATCTGTTGGAGCACACAAGCTAGTCTGGTTCACCAGAGAAGCCTCCTCAGCTCAAGTGGCAGAGCGGGGAATCAAACCTGGTGCTCCAGATTAGAGTGCACCTGCTCTTAACCACTACACCATGCTGTATAGCAGTTTAACAGCAGTGGACTCTAATCTGGAGAACCAGGTTTGACTCCCCACTCCACCACATGAGCGGCAGGCTCTAATCTGGACAACCAGGTTTGTTTCCCCATTCCTGCACATGAAGCCTACTGCGGTGACCTTGGGCCAATCACAGTTCTCTCAGAACTCTCTCAGTCCTACTGACTCCACAAGGTGTCTGTAGTGGGGAGAGGAAGGGAAAGGAGCTTGTAGGCCACCTTACAGGAGAGAAAGGTGGGGTATAAGGAGTTTGTAAACTGCCTTAGACCCCTTTCGGTCGACAAAAGGGGGGCTAGAAATTCAAACTCCTCTTCTTCCCCCCTCCCCAATTTCCATCCCCCAAATCTCCAGGAACTGGCAAATTTAGCAGAGGATGACAAGAGCGTATAATATTTTGAAACAAGGGAGAAAGAGGAAGGTTTGAACAAGGTTTGAAAGAGGAAGAAAGAGTCAAAATTATTATGTTGTTCAAGGACGGCTTTTGTAAATGCATTCCCTATAATTTCATACGCTGTGAATTATATGCAGATATATATATACACACACAAACACTCCTGCAGTTTTACTCCTTCCAATGGCGAAATAACATTTATAAAATAATAATCTAAAGTTTCCTCATTGTAGTGGGCTCTCGATGATAATGATACCTGTGGGAAGCAATCCTACCGTTTATTTCTTCTTCTTCGGGTTTTTCTTCCCTTAGATAAAAGGAGTTTTAGAATTCTTTGAACAATCAAGACTCACGTAGCTATTGATCCCTTTTGTCGAGCATTTCTCTCTCTTTAGCCTTCTCCCGCAGAAAAACTTTTTGGCCGGGCAATCCTTTGTTATGCTGATGTTTCCCTAATGGTTGTAAACAGTTAAGACATCCTCCCACCGTGGCGGACAGAATGAAAGGGATCCTTTTTACACGTCAGGAGACATCTCAATCAATTGGAAACGCACTAAACACTACAAATCGGTGGGCTACAATTTGGCAGAATGGCCGGCCTTGCATTTAGGAGAAGAAAGAATTTGGGCAGAGAGAATTTGGACTCCTGGAACGTAAGCAAAACCTAAAAGGCACAACAGTGTATGGATTTTCTTCTCAAGTTTAAGCAAAACCGCAGGTGGAAAATTCTATCAAGTCACAGCTGACAGAAGAAGAAGAAGAAGAAGAAGAAGGGGAGGAGGAGGAGGAGGAGGAGGAGGAGGAGGAGGAGGAGGAGGAGGACACACGCCAGCTGGGTGACCTTGGGCTAGTCACAGCTTCTCGGAGCTCTCTCAGCCCCACCTACCTCACAGGGTGTTTGTTGTGAGGGGGGAAGGGCAAGGAGATTGTAAGCCCCTTTGAGTCTCCTGCAGGAGAGAGATATAAATCCAAACTCCTCCTCCTCCTCCTCCTCCTCCTCCTCCTCCTCCTCCTCCTCTTCTTCTTCTTCTTCTTCTTCTTCTTCTTCTTCTTCTTCTTCTTCTTCTTCTTCTTCTTCTTCTTCTTCTTCTTCGTCTACCTGTCCTCCACAGAATCCATCCCCCAAACCTCCAGGTCAGTGGTCCTCAACCTGGGGGTCGTGACCCCTTTGGGGATCGAACGACCCCTTTCCAGGGGTCGCCTAAGACTCTCTGCATCAGTGTTCTCCATCTGTAAAATGGACAAATGTTAAAGTTGGGGGTCACCACAACATGAGGAGCTGTATTAAAGGGCCGTGGCATTAGGAAGGTTGAGAACCACTGCTCCAGGTGTTTCCCAACCTGGATCTGGTAACCATAACCCCCCCCCCCAATCCTTGATATATTTAGTGGCTTATCTGGACCTGCAAATGCAGCAGCATGGAGTACTTGGAGCAAAAGCGGGGGGGGGGGGGATTTCAGCATGCAAGGCCGGTCACCCTCTTCCCTTGTCAAACCCCGAGATCGGGAACATCTATTAAGCATTCAGTGATATCCTTTGCTGCCCTTAGCAAGGGCACAAGCTGTGCTGTCGTTCCCCCATGAAACGCCATTCATCAGGCTGAGCCCGCCCTCCAGTGGGTCTCGCGTTCGTGCGGACGCAGCAATTATGACCTACTTTGGCAGCCGGTTGAAGGGAATACCTTCGTTTCCCAAAGGAACCGAGGCAGAGGCGGCACGGGGAGAGGGCAACCGGAGTGCTTCCTGGGCCAAAATCTCAGCAGCCCAACAGCAGGATGGCGCAACCGTGATGGGGGTGTTGTGGAAAATATTCTCGAAAAGAATCTCCAAGCAAGGCGGTCAGCAGGAAGCGGTTCATTGAGTGCACGGCTGCAGGCGTGGAGAGAAAGCACCTAGGGTGCGGTCTCTGGAGACCGTGTCACAGCACCAGAGGTGGGATCCAGCAGGTTCTCACCAGTTAGTGGGTTACTAATTATTTGTGTGTGCCGAGAGGGGGTTACTAATTGGGTCTGCTTTTCCGTTAGAAACTCCATTAAGGTCCAAAATCATCAAGTCCTGTTGTTTCCTATGTGGCTGGTTAGCGAAGGTAGAAAACGGGATCATTCTCCCTGTTGGGCTGTTTCAAAAACATGTTTTAGAAATATGGCGAAGTTCCTTGTTTAAGGAAAGTATCCTTCTTTTGATTTCCAGAAACAAAATTAAGTATTTGAAAGTATTAAGTATTTGACAGGCAGTCAGTTAGAGGGGGAGTAGTTGTTTCTGTTGGCAGTAGATGATAGGACTTGCTATAATGAGTTTAAATTATGGACAGAAAGATACCAGCAGGAAATCAGGAACTTTTTTTTTACAGTAAGAGTTTTTTACAGTAACAGAGAAATTATTAATGCCCCACCCCCGGAATGTGTGGCCACGCCCCCGTCATGCCCCGCCCAGCCCCATTGGCGCTACGCCACTGTTTGAATCCCACCACCATGGGAACCTGTTACTAAAAAATTTTGATCCCACCACTGCACAGCACAGCTTATTTACGATATCTTGTACTGTCTGTCCGTCCAATCCTAATTGGCCCAGAAAGCTCACAAACTCCTATCACAATCCTTATAGGGTATAAGTACAAGCAAAGCATTAATTTTTAGCTTAATCATCTTTAAACACTGAGTGCTGCAAATGCATGCGAAACAATCTTAGCGATTTCAGACTTCCTTAATTTCCTAATTCATATGTGGCATATTATCTCAACCTTTGTACGTGTTTTCTTCATGCCTTATTTCAGTTCCCCCGTGACTCACTCCCCCATTTTCTTACCCGTGTGGACCTGCAGCTATAAAGTGTTCCTTCACAGTGTGGCGAGGAGCTGGGGCTTAGTGGAAGGGAGAAAGAGCCATGCAGTCAAAAGGCCCCAAGTTCAATCCCCAATGTCTCCAGTTGAAGGGACCAGGCAGGAGGTGATTTGAATGACCCTTCTACCTGAGACCCTGGAGAGCAGCTGCCAACCTAAGCAGACAATACTGACCTTGACAGTGGTCGATTCCCCACTGGCAGAGTCGACCTAGGTTCAACCTAGTTTCAACCTAGGTATTCCCCACAGCCGTTGAGTTCAAAGCAGTTCCGTCCCAGCTTTGCCTCCTCTAACTGTCAAATTTCTGACTCCACCAGGGAGGTACCACTTTTTCAGCGAACCTAGGTCGAACTCAGGTTGAAGCCGGTAAAGTGGGGAATCATCGAGGAACTGTTCCCTCCGGTCAGCCAATCACAGTTCAGTGTTTTGGGCATGTGCAGAACGGGAGATTTGTGGAAAAGTACGCCTTTTAAAAATTCCTTCTTGTATACAAAGCAATGGCCATACATATAAACAGCACACGTTTACACACTGCTTTTAGCTACGTAGAGCACTGCTTTGTGGCTACGTTGCCGCTATGTAAAAAACAAAAACAAAAAAAAAAGGGGCCCTTGCGTTCACGTTCCCATGGTAACACGACAGCCAATCGGGGACAAAGAGCAGAAGAGGTACTGAGGTGATCCCGCCCTCTGAGCTCAGCTCTGATGGGACGAACTTGGCTGCTGTGGGGAGTAACCATGGAGTTGACCTAGGTCAGTTCCTTTTCAGGGAACCGGGTCGAACCTACTTGGCTCTGTAGTGGGGAATCGACCAGTGAATGCCTGATGTAGGAATATTCCAGGATATCATCACACAACACCTGTCCTGCAGTGGTGGGATTCCAACAATTTAACAACCGGGTTCGGAATTGGGATGGGACAGATTTTAACCACCGGATTCTGCGAAGCGGTGCGAACCGGCTGAATCCCACCACTGCTGTCCTGAGGAACTGGCACTCCAGATGTTATGGACTACAATTCCCATCAGCCCCTGCCAGCATGGCCAATTGACCATGCTGGCAGGGGCTGATGGGAATTGTAGTCCATGACATCTGGAGTGCCAAAGGTTCGCCACCACGGCCCTACATGGTCCAGACCATATATACCTGAAGGAATGACTCCTCCTATATAGACCTGCCTGCATGTGACTGATCCAAGGTAACCCAGCAAGCTTCCGTAGAAAAGTGGGAATTCGAACTCGGGTCTCCAAGTTTCTAATCTAGCACTCTAGCCACTATACCACGCTGCTTAAATCCTGCAGTGCTGTTAATAGACAAGAGGCCGTCTATTTATTCTAGTTGCCCAGGCTCTCTGGTTGGGGGGGGGGGGGAGAAATTCTGCCTCCTCTCCCTCAGGGGATGAAGCTTTTTTTCACGACTCCAACCTCCCAATTAGTTAACTCCTTGCCACTGCCAAAAAGAAAGCTATAGTTTATCATAGCAAACTTCCACAATTCTGCAGGAATGCTTTATCAGCAAGCTCTCTTATGATCGTGTCCTAAATATTTTTCAACCATAAAAGCATCCTTGAAACAAGGCAAGAGATGGATGGTAATAGCATTATAGATCAATACATAGATAATGTTTCATCACTTCCCGTTCCTCCCTCCGTAGTGCCAAAGTCCAAGACGGCTTCTTTAAAAACACACAGAACAGGGTTTTGATTCATGACGGTAGCCCGGAACAGCCGGCCAGTCATGGGCACGGAATATAGAATGACAGGGACAGTAACCGACCAAAAGATTAAGCACTGTGAGGGGATGAAATGGATGAAAATTTCCTATGCAAAGCTTTCTACGCCACCCTTTCCAAACATTGGCAGCTCCAAACATTGGCCGAGACAAAGGTGTGACCAACAAGCAGAGACTCATTCAGGGAACCACCAGATGTGGGGGGTGGAGCCTCAGGAGGACAGCTAAGGTTGCCTGGAAATTTGGGCGGGAGGCGGAGCCTGAGGAAGGAGGGGAGGGGCTTCAATGGGGTGTAATGCCATGGTGTCCATTTTCCAAAGCAGCCATTTTCTCCCGGGGAACAGATAGGCTTGCCAACCTCCAGGGGGTGGGCCAAAGATCTCCTGATCTCCAGGTGGGATAAATCAATTCCGCTGAGGGAGAAAACCACTTTGAAGGTGGATTCTATGGCATTATATCCCACTGAAATCTCTCCCCTCCCCAACCCCCTCACCCCCACCCCCATCCCCAGGAACTTCCCAGCCTACATCTCACAATCCTAAACAGGAAGAATAGTTTGGATTTATACCCCACCTTTCTCTCCTGCAAGGAGACTCAAGGCGACTTACAAACTCCTTTCCCTTCCTCTCCCCACAACAGACACCTTGGGAGGCAGGTGGGGCTGAGAGTGTTCTGTGACTAGCCCAAGGTCACCCGGCAGGAACGTAGGAATTGCCGAAACGCACCTGGTTCACCAGATAAGCCTCCGCCACTCAGGTGGAGGAGAGGGGGATCAAACCTGGTTCTCCAGATTAGAACCCACCTGCTCTTAACCACTACGCCACGCTGGCCCCTACCGTACGTGAGCCTGAAGCGACCCGTTACACACTTGCCTTGTGAAACGCAAAGAACCTGAGGCCCGTTTTTAGCAGGATCTGATTTTTAGCTCTCAGTTGTCCAGTGGGTAACAGAACCCAATTTCCTTTCCCGCTTCCAACAGCACATTTCTCTCTCCGGAGCGATAGATTACTGCACAGTCATTCTTGCCAAAGTTACCTGCAAACCAGCAGGGTGAGATGAATAGGTTTGGGGGAGGGATGAAGTTGAGTGAGACTCTAAAAGAAGGCTCTCTGGTGATTGTTAAGTGGGTAGAAAGAGGGAAACGAACACGGGGGATTTATGTACGAGTTCCACGCTGATCAGAATTCTTCCTGGATACAAAAAGGAGAAGGGGGGCGGGGGTAGTAATCAAATGACCTTTTGGATAAATCAAGAGCTCTCAGCCTTGCAGCTCCTGCTTCTTAATAAACCTTACATCTGCGTCGCCGTCCCCCCATCCCTCCCTGTTCCGGTGACATAATTAACAAGGATGAATTGTTATTACATTAAAATGGATCGCGCCGCAGTTCCTTTACATAATAAACTGGAACTTGGCAACTTCCTCCTAAGCGGCAATGCAGGTCCCCGCTTGCGGAATCGGGGACTTTTGCGGGGGGTCACCTAGCCCGGAGATTTCCAATTCCCGGCATTTCACTGGGTGGGAGCTGTTTTTCGTCCTACCTCTTTTCCATGAGAGGAAGACCCCGAAGTGCAGGCGAGCCCGGTTATACCGCTTTTGTGACAGGCATAGGAGTAAGGTTGCCAACTCCAGGTGAGGCCTGTAAACCTTCCACAATTACAACATATCTCCAGGTGACAGATATCAGTCTTGCTGGAAAAAAGGGGTGCTTTGGACAGCGGATTAGGAGGTGTAGGAGGTGAAGAGCTCGTGTATCTAATCTGGAGGAACCGGGTTTGATTCCCAGCTCTGCCGCCTGAGCTGTGGAGGCTGATCTGGGGAATTCAGATTAGCCTGTGCACTCCCACACATGCCAGCTGGGTGACCTTGGGCTAGTCACAGCTTCTCGGAGCTCTCTCAGCCCCACCTACCTCACAGGGTGTTTGTTGTGAGGGGGGAAGGGCAAGGAGATTGTCAGCCCCTTTCAGTCTCCTGCAGGAGAGAAAGGGGGGATATAAATCCAAACTCCTCCTCCTCGTCCTCCTCCTCCTCCTCCTCCTCCTCCTCCTCCTCTTCTTCTTCTTCTTCTTCTTCTTCTTCTTCTTCTTCTTCTTCTTCTTCTTCTTCTTCTTCTTCTTCTTCTTCTTCTTCTTCTTCTTCTTCTTCTTCTTCTTCATACCTCACTGAAGCCCCACCCGAGGCTCCAGCAAGAGCCAGCGTGGTGTAGTAGTTAACAGCAGGTGGATTCTAATCTGGAGAACCGGGTTCGATTCCCCACTCCTCCTCCTGAGTGGCGGAGGCTTATCTAGTGAACCAGATATGTTTCCACACTCCTACATTCCTGCTGGGTGACCTTGGGCTAGTCACAATTCTTCGGAGAGGGAGATACAAACGGAACGAATGCGCAAAGATCCGTCACGAACTGAATGTGTTTTGAACATTCTCCTATTGGCTGGAATCAAGGGGCCATAGAACCGAGAGCAGAACAAAAAGCCGACAACGTTTAAAGTACAGAACAAGGGAAAAATTAAGCTCATGTTTGCACTGGTGGAATACCTGCCTGTGTCTGGAATACTAAATGTCAGTAAAAGCTTGGCTGAATTATATTCTATTTGTGTTTTGGCCGTTTTTCCAAAATGGTCCCTCTTTTCCAACTTCTGCATTGGGTTTACTTCCAAAATATTCATTGATTTTTATTTTTTCTTTCCCCCCCCCCCTTCTTTTTGTGTGTGCAGTTTGGTACACACAAAGATCGACTGGCATCTGTCCCTCCTCTGACGTTACAGCGTCAGGCACCGTTGCATAACCCCAGTCTGTCGCCTGTATGGTATTAGAGCCGCCTGATCTTATTCGCGGAGCACATTGTTAACTTGGGAAGCCGGAACAGCTGCGCCGAAGAGAGCGCCAAGTGATTTAAAATATTTTCCGGAGAAACAGGCCGCATCTTTGAGAGGAAAAACCCGACAGAGACAGCACCCTGGGCTTTCGAGAGCCCAAATTTCCAGATGGGAACCCAGCACCACAAAGGGAAGTACACACTTAGGACACAGGGTGGACTTCTCTCTGTGATACACCTCTGAAGATGCCAGCCACAGATGCAGGCGAAAGGTTAGGAACAAGATCCACCAGACCACGGCCACACAGCCCGGAAAAACCCACCAGAACCAGTTGAATCGGGCCGTGAAAGCCTTCGACAATACCAGTACCACAAAGTTCGGTGTAGACTCAGTGGCGGGATTCAAATAATTTAACGACCGGTCCCAGTGGTGGGATTCAAATAATTTCACAACTGGTTGTTGACAAGTACCATATTAACAACTGGTTCTGCCCGAGTGGTGCGAACCGGCTGAATCCCATCACTGTGTAGACTCCTTATATGCCCAGAAAGAAAAGCTAAGGACAAGTGTAACCCCTGTGTAAGAATGGGATGACCCAGAAAGGGGTGGAGTCTGAAAAGAAGCAGACTGCTGCAGAACTCATGAGGTTGGAAGAAGCAAGGCTACCTGGCTGGGACGTTGATTGATTTTATTAAGCCCTTAACACCTTGTTTAAGGTAACTGCAATGTTGTGGGGAACTAGTGGGAAGGGAGTTTATTTTTATTTTTTTTTCTACATTGTAAATGTTAGAATTTATTGTTTCAGGGTTTTTGTGCATGTAAATGCTGAGAGTTTTCCGGGAGCCTTCGTCATCTTGAATCCCGTTCCCCAAGCCTCTGAAGTCTTCGAAACTAACCACCAGCAAAGAAGATTTGGCAATATCAGTAGACTGTAAATATAAGGACTCAAAAATGCAAACTGAACAGGACTGTAAAGTGTAAATGTGAAATGTTTTAAAAGTGTTATTTGTGAAGAGGAGGAAACTGTTTTGTTTAAATTTCGTTCTTTGCAACGCCTTCCAAGTACTGCCCCACAGAACCCACAGAAAGAGGTTACACAAGCACACATCGGTACCAACTTCCTAACAATAGTATGATCCCCACCCAGAATATCAAATCACCTCTTTCACCAAGCAGTGACTGTTGTTTACATAGATGTTTTGAGGTATGCATCCACACACTACCTGGGAAATCCAGCTTCAGTTGGGGCACAGGTATCAAACTCACGGCCCTCCAGATGTTATGTATGTATGTATGTATGTATGTATGTATGTATGTATGTATGTATGTATGTATGTATGTATGTATGTATGTATGTATGTATGTATGTGTATGTATGTATGTATGTATGTATGTATGTATGTATGTATGTATTTATTTATTTATTTATTTATACTTTAAGCTTTTATACCGCCCCGTCCCCGAGGGACTCTGGGCGGTGTACAACATATAATAGATACAATCATAAAACCATCATAAATTAGATAAAACCTATAAAAGCAGTGGAAACTGACTAAAGTATTAACACTTAATAAGATCTAAGTATAATATAAGTATAAATATAAGTGTAGATATAAATGTAGGTGGCGCCCCATAACCTGACATTAAATCCTTCCCCCAAGGGAGGAGCGGTAGATCCCATCAGATGGTACAAGCCCAAGTGCAGGGCTAGAGAAGGGGGGGGGGGCACCATCAGCGGCTGGTCCCTCCAAAGGCCCGGCGGAACAGCTCCGTCTTACAGGCCTTGCAGAACTCACCGAGATCCCGCAGGGCCCGGACGGCTGGTGGAAGAGCGTTCCACCAGGCCGGGGCCAGAGCCATAAAGGCATGATGCTGGCAGGGGATGATGGGAACTGTAGTCCATAACATCTGGAGGGCCGCGAGTTTGACACCTATGACTTAGGGCAACCAAAAATGTCTCACCAAACTTTGTTTGACTGTCAAACTTACCTCATTTGACTACTGAGAGGTTTATCAGCTCCAGGTTGGGAAACTGTATGAGATCTGGGAGTGGACGAAGAAGCAGCTGTTTGGGTTTATCCCCCACCTTTCTCTCCTGTAAGGTGACCCAAGGTGGCTGACAAGCTCCTTTTCCTTCCCCTCCCCACAACAGACACCTTGTGAGGCAGGTGGGGCTGAGAGAGTTCTGTGAGAACTGTGACTAGCCAGATTAGAATCCACCTGCTCTTAACCACTACCCCATGCCGGCTCTCTAGACAGAACACCCAATTGCAGTGTCCTAATTAGCCAGGGAAATATATTGCAATTGGGGAACTGGGAGTAAATTCGCTGTCTCCAAAGGAAAGTGATCCCTTGAGGGAAAACATCTGGATTCCGTGCAGTAAATCAGCAACTACTGTGTGCTTTATTGTAACATAAGCAGATCAGGGACAGAGTGCTTCTGGACTGAGTTGGTTTCCCAGAAGGGGGTGCCAAGATTTGTTGCTAGGGATGGCGGACATGTTTAGTTTGTACGGAATGGATGCATACAGCTATGCCCACTGTCGAACGAATATCTTTTCCAGGAAACCAAAGAAGGTGCACAACTCAAGAATCAGGGCTTCGACCTCCCAAAAACAGGAAGCAAGAAGAAGAAGAAGGAGGAGGAGGAGGAGGAGGAGGAGGAGGAGGAGGAGGGGGAGGAGATTGTATTTATACCCCATGTTTATCTCCTGTGAGAAGACTCAAGGTGGTTTATGAACTCTTTTTCCCTTCTTCTCCCCACAACAGACACCTTGTGAGGCAGGAGGGGCTGAGAGAATTTGGAGAGAACTGTGACTAGCACAAGGTCACCCAGCAGGAATGCAGGAGTGCAGAAACACATCCGGTTCACCAGATAAGCCTCTGCCACTTTCTTCTTCTTCTTCTTCTTCTTCTTCTTCTTCTTCTTCTTCTTCTTCTTCTTCTTCTTCTTCTTCTTCTTCTTCTTCTTCTTCTTCTTCTTCTTCTTCTTCTTCTTCCTCTTCCTCTTCCTCTTCCTCTTCCTCTTCCTCTTCCTCTTCCTCTTCCTCTTCCTCTTCCTCTTCTCCTTCTCCTTCTCCTTCTCCTTCTCCTTCTCCTTCTCCTTCTTCTACTTCTCCTTCTCCTTCTTCTCCTTCTCCTTCTTCTTCTCCTCCTTCTTCTCCTTCTTCTTGTCAGCTGTGACTTGAGAGAATTTTCCACTGCCACCTGCGCTTTTGCTTAAACAAGAAAATCCATGCATTGTTGTCCCTTTTAGGTTTTGCTTACGTTCCAGGAGTCCAAATTCTCCCTGCCCAAATTCTTTTTTCTTCTGAATGCGAGGCCGGCCCTTCTGCCAAATTGTAGCCCACCGATGTGTAGTGTTTAGTGCGTTTCCCATTGATTGAGATGTCTCCTGATGCGGGAAAAGGGTCTATTTTGCATGTGTGGAACTGGTCTTCGAGTTTCCAAAAGGGCCTCCAGGAGGGCCAATCTCATACCTCTTGCGACATGGAGAAGTTTTCAGGAAGTCTGTGGATTTTAAAAGTTCAAAATGAAGGTAGATTTTAAAAGTCCGATTGCAAAGACTGTTGATCATCAAACACAACTCGGAACACCCTTCAAAGGTCACTTGATCAAAGTTCAGGTTTTTAAAGTACAGACTCTGGAGAGCAGGAAGAAGCCGGCCTTTGAATCTTGCACCGTAGATTAGCGACTCTCCCCCCGCCCCCTGATTTGATGTCAGGACAGAGATTGTTTTGATTCTATTAACCTGGGCTTTTGCACACTGCCTGCAATTTAAATTGGCAAGCTGCGGTTTGATGCAGTGCGTTGTCAGAGCGTCTTATGAGCCTAATGAGACAGAGACGAATGGGCCTTCATTGCCCCGTCGCAGCGCATGCGCCTGCAGCGCCGGTACCTGCAAGAAAGGATTGCACTTGAGATGCGGAGGGGGTGTTTGGAGCGCGCCGCGGAGTGAAGAGGAAGGGTGCATTTGAATGAGCTGCACATAGGGCCACGGCTAACAGCTCAATCAGAGCCCCAACGCTCAAAATAACAAGCTTGAAGCGATGCATACATCCAGTTCATTTTGCATAGGCCTATGTTTCAGCCGGGGCTTTTCATTGCATGAGGAGGAAATGTTAACTAAACATGGGAACACAAGAAGGGCCCCGCTGGATCGGATCAGGGGGCCTTCTAGTCCAGCATCGTGCCTCGCACAGTGGCAAACCGGTTCCTCTGGAGGGATAACAGCAGGGCATAGAGGCCAAGGTCTTCCCCTGACGTTGCCTTCCGACACTGGGATTCAGAGGCTAACTGCCTCTGAACATGGAGGTTCCCTTTAATTGCCATGGCGAGTAGCCATTGATTGGCCCCTCCTCCATGAAAAAGTCCCCTTTTAGAAGGAGAAGGAGGAGTTTGGATTTATACCTCCCCTTTCTCTCCTGTAAAGAGACTCAAAGGGGCTTGCAAGCTCCTTTCCCTTCCCCTCCCCACGACAGACACCTTGTGAGGCAGGTGAGGGCTGGGAGAGAACTGTGAGGTCACCCAGCAGGAATGTAGCACTGCACAAACACAACTGGTTCACCAGATAAGCCTCTGCCAGTGGCGTAGGAGGTTAAGAGCTCATGTATCTAATCTGGAGGAACCGGGTTTGATTCCCCACTCTGCCACCTGAGCTGTGGAGGCTTAGCTGGGGAATTCAGATTAGCCTGTGCACTCCCACACACACCAGCTGGGTGACCTTGGGCTAGTCACAGCTTCTCGGAGCTCTCAGCCCCACCTACCTCACAGGGTGTTTGTTGTGAGGGGGGAAGGGCAAGGAGATTGTCAGCCCCTTTGAGTCTCCTACAGGAGAGAAAGGGGGGATATAACTCCAAACTCCTGTGGAAGTGCACAGGCTAATCTGAATTCCCCAGATAAGCCTCCACAGCTCAGGTGGCAGAGCTGGGAATCAAACCCGGTTCCTCCAGATTAGATACATGAGCTCTTAACATCCTACGCCACTGCTGCTTCAGTGGGGGACTATGCAATTGAGACCACACTCTAAGGCAGCTGTTTTCTCCAAGGGAACTAGTCTCTGTAGTCTGGAGATAATTTTGGTCAGCAAATAAATACAATTAATTTAGTTATGAGAGAATTCCCCCCCTCCAGTTGAATGACGTTTGGGCCTGCAACTACAAGTTTCCTCTAAGAATGATTGTAAAAAACAAAACAAAAACCTGTTATTTCAGTTCTAAATTGGCTCAGCGTGGGGTAGTGGTTAAGAGCAGGTGGAGTCTAATCTGGAGAACCGGGTTTGATTCCCCACTCCTCCACCTGAGTGGCAGAGGCTTATCTGGTGAACCGGCTGTGTTTCCGCCCTCCTACATTCCTGCTGGGTGACCTTGGGCTAGTCACAGTTCTCTCCAAACTCTCTCCGCCCCACCTACCTCACAAAGTGTCTGTTGTGGGGCAAGGAAGGGAAAGGAGCTTGTAGGCCACCTTGAGTCTCCTTACAGGAGAGAAAGGTGGGGTATAAATGCAAACTCTTCTTCTCTTCTTCTTCTCATGAGATCAAAGGTGTCCCGTGTGTTTGTGGACAAGAATCATAGAATCATAGGGTTGGAAGAGATCACATGGGCCATCAAGTCCAACCCCACAATGGAGGAACACACAATCAAAGCAAGAAGAAGGCTAAGAAATGATAATCTTGTTCATATCTTAGTGCCTTAATGATCGGGGGGAATAACACTATTAAAATTCAGACTACAATTCCTCATGGTTCAAACATTCGCACATCCACTAATAGGTAAAAGGAACAGGGGCGCCAGCTAGTTAGACCCCGTTGCTGTCTTCAACCATCGGTCGAAAGATATCAGCTGCAAGGGATGGCTCTTCAGTGAAGGTAACTGAGTAACTGATCTTCTCTGCCAGCCATTGGCCTTCAGAGATACACTGCGTCTGAGCATGGAGGATCCATGCCTGTAATTTCAGAAAGGCGGCATCTTAAGAATTTTTTTAAAAAAGTTTTCTACTTCTTACTTCCCAAGCTCCAACAGGTGATGACCCCCCTCCCTGCTCAAAAGCGATTAGGTTTGAAGATCTCGTTCCTCCCCCACCATCCCACCTCTCAGAAAATTGCTCCATTTCCCCTCTGTGAGAGTCTCTGCCACTTCTCCTGTTTAGCACACAGTTCACTTGGGGAAATCTAATCACCTTTTTAGAGCTAATCCTTCTAACAAACTCCGCCAAATCTCCTTTATCTGGCAGTTTATTAATACTCGCGTCTCTCAAGCAGAAGGGAATAAAACTTCTCTTTCGCGTTGTTTCGCTTCCTTTTCATCGTTAATAGGCACAATTTAATTAAGAATGAAACGTCTCCTACATTTCTTGGGGTGTCTCCCACTACCTCTGCCTGCTGTTCACTCCAGAAGAGCTAATAGTGCTCTATTGTAGAAATTAATTCTGTTTTCGGCATTGTTCGGCATAATGTTCGGCATTGGGGCAATATAACCCATTGAGGAAGAGTTTGAAGAAGAGTTTAGATTTGTACCTTACTTTTCTCTACCTTTAAAAAGAAAAAAAGAGAAGAGTTTGGATTTATATCCTCCCTTTCTCTCCTGTAAGGGAAAGAAAGGGGCTTAAAGAAGCAGCAGTGGCATAGGAGGTTAAGAGCTGGTGTATCTAATCTGCAGGAACCGGGTTTGATTATCCCCACTTGAGCTGTTGAGGCTTATCTGGGGAATTCAGATTAGCCTGGGCACTCCCACACACGCCAGCTAGGTGACCTTGGGCTAGTCACAGCTTCTCGGAGCTCTCTCAGCCCCACCTACCTCACGGGGTGTTTGTTGTGAGGGGGGAAGGGCAAGGAGATTGTAAGCCCCTTTGAGTCTCCTGCAGGAGAGAAAGGGGGGATATAAATCCAAACTCCTCCTCCTCCTCCTCCTCCTCCTCCTCCTCCTCTTCTTCTTCTTCTTCTTCTTCAAATCTCCTTTTCCTCCCCCCCACCACCCTGTGAGGTAGGAGAGGCTGAAAGAGCTCCGAAGAACTATGACTAAGTCACCCAGCTGGCATGGGTTGGAGTGCACAAGCTGATCTGGTTCACCAGATGAGCCTCTACAGCTCAAGTGGGGATAATCAAACCTGGTTCTCCAGATTAGAGTGCTCCTGCTCTTAACCACTACACTATGCTGGCTCTGGAGTCTCAAAGAGGTTTGCAAACTCTTTTCCCTTCCTCTCCCTGTAACAGTCACCTTGTGAGGTCGGTGGGGCTGAGAGAGTTTGGAGAGAATTATTACTGGCCCAAGGTCAGGAACGTAGCAGTGCGGAAACAAGTCTGGTTCCCCAGATAAGAGTCTGCCTTTCATATGAAGGAGCGGGGAATCAAACCTGGTTCTCCAGACTAGAGTGAGTCCTTCACTCTTTATTATTATTATTATTATTATTATTATTTCTTTCAATTTTTATACTGCCCCATTCCCGGAGGGGCGGTGTACAACGGTGTACAACATAATAACCATCATGTACAAGGTAAAACAAGTGAGCAGCAGTGGTGTAGGAGGTTAAGAGCTCATGTATCTAATCTGGAGGAACCGGGTTTCATTCCCCGCTCTGCTGCCTGAGCTGTGGAGGCTTATCTGGGCAAGGAGGTTGTAAGCCCCTTTGAGTCTCCTGCAGGAGAGAAAGGTGGGGTATAAATCCAAACTCCTCTCTTCTTCTAAAACGGCTAAAACTATTAAAAGCAGCAATAAAATGAAAAACTAGACATAATAACTAGAATTAGTTTGCAAAATGGTGTCCGACAATTCCATTTTCAAACCCTCTTATGGGGGGGAAGAGCAACAAGTCCCAAGATGACAAAAGGCACAGATGTAAAAGGCCGGGGGGGGGGGGGGCTGGTTCCTCCAAAGGCCCGGGGGAACAACTACGTCAACGGCTGGTTCCTCCAAAGGCCCGGGGGAACAACTACGTCTTACAGGCCCTGCGGAATTCAGTAAGATCCCGCAGGGCCTGGACAGCTGGAGGAAGAGCGTTCCACCAGGCTGGGGCCAGAGCTGTAAAGGCCCTGGCCCACGTGGAGGCCAGCTGTATCATTGAGGGGCCAGGGACCACCAGTAAATTGGCCTCCGCTGAACGAAGAGGCCGTACAGGGACATGTGGGGTGATGCGGTCTTGAAGATACGAAGGTCCCAGGCCGCGTAAGGCCTTAAAGGTCAACACCAACACCTTGAAGATGATTTGGAACTCTACTGGGAACCACGACACCATGTTGGTTCCCTGGGAACGCCTGGAATCAGCCATGAAAGTGCGCGAGTGACCTCGTGCCAGCGGTTCCCTTAGGAGCAGCAGTGGCGTAGTGGTTACGAGCAGGTGCATTATAATCTGGAGGAACCGGGTTTGATTCCCCGCACTGCCGCCTGAGCTGTGGAGGCTTATCTGGGGAATTCAGATTAGCCTGTACACTCCCACACACGCCAGCTGGGTGACCTTGGGCTAGTCACAGCTTCTCAGAGCTCTCTCAGCCCCACCCACCTCACAGGGTGTTTGTTGCGAGGGGGGAAGGGCAAGGAGATTGTCAGCCCCTTTGAGTCTCCTACAGGAGAGAAAGGGGGGATATAATCCAAACTCTTCTTCTTCTTCTCCTCCCCGACTCCATGTTATCCTCTCTCAAATGCAATTTGGTGAGTCACAATGTTGGCGTGAGGATAAAGTGGAGGAGAGGGAAACCATGCCCCCCCCCATTTAGAGGAGCAGTGGGATAAAAATCTAATAAAACAGACAGAGAAATAATGTGGGCGATACGTAAGGCACTGATCCCTTGTTAAACCCCAAATAGCTTGATTCGGCAACATCCCCTCCTGGGCCAGGGATTACTTGTGCAGATTAGATACAGCTGCACACCTGCATCTGTTCTTCCATTTGGATGGGAAGCACACAGTGTGGGACGGTTTAGCGTGCACATTCTTGTTGAATAGCTGCCAATGGGCAGCCCCTCATTCCCTCTAGAGGCAAGAGTCCCAACGAGAGCCAGCGTGGCGTAGTGGTTAAGAGCAGGTGCACTCTAACCTGGAGCACCGGGTTTGATTCCCCACTCTGCTGCTTGAGCTGCGGAGTCTTATCTAGGGGAGCCAGATTGGCTTGTGCACTCCCACACACGCCAGCTGGGTGACCTTGGGCTAGTCACAGTTCTTCGGAGTTCTCTCAGCCCTACCCACCTCAGAGGGTGTTTTGTTGTGGGGAGGGAAGGGAAAGGAGCAGTGATGAGATTCAAATAATTGAACAACTGGTTGTTTACAAGCACCATTTTAACAACTGGTTCTGCTGAAGTGGTGCGAAGCTGCTGAATCGCACCACTGGAAAGGAGTCTCCTTACAGGAGAGAAAGGGAGGGTGTCCAAACTCCTCCTCCTCCTCCTCCTCCTCCTCCTCCTCCTCCTCCTCCTCCTCCTTTTCTTCTTCTTCTTCTTCTTCTTCTTCTTCTTCTTCTTTCTCCTCCTCCTCCTCCTCCTCCTCCTCTCATCACCCTGGCTGTATTGAGACAGTGAACAGAGAATCCTGCGTCTGATGTGACCCGTCCCACCTTTGAACATCTGGTGGACTTCCACTGGCTATTGGCAGTCTGGTCGAGTGAGAATTTCCGTGGTTCACGTTTCCCGCAGGAGGAGAGCGACAGCTTCTCGGGACCCGGTTGCTGGTGGAGCTGTCTTGTCAGATGAATTCCATCTACAGGAGCCGTGGATTTTCCAGTTGTCAGAAGACATTTGCTCATTCTCCCGCAAGATCCCTCCTGCCTTGCCGGGATTACCAGCGCTGCAACTTCCCCTCGATCCCCGAGACTGGCTTAGCTCTGGTGCCCGGCAGTACCTTTCAAAAGCTCACCCATCTTTTGTGTTCGCTACTCCAAAGACCAGGACCCTGCAGGGAAAGGGGGAGCTCATAGCATTTGCCAGCTTCCCAATGCAGGAGGACAGATCAATAATTCAAACGCTGATGCCACCAAAGCATATTGTGCTTCCGAAGCCAGGCGGCGGCTTACTGAAGAATGTCAGCTGCGTCCGAATGAATAAGTCTGATTGCCGAGGTAGATAAGGGAGGGCGGAGGGACGCCGAGAAAAGACTGGCGGTACCCAGCACACGGAGACTCCAGACCCACACAAAAGGCAGAATCTCGTCAAATGGGGGAGGGGAGGGGGAGCAATCAGGGTGATTTGCATGTTGATGGAATAAAGGCTTGCTCCAGAAAAGGCCGGGGTTTGCGTTTGCAGAGTTTTGCATGTGCAAATGGGAGGAAATGAGTCCTAATCCCAGAAAAGGTGAGCAGGGATCTTCCGAAGGCCTGAATGTTAATGAATGGGGCCTGGGCCTGGCTCAAAGGCATTCGGTCCATGAAACATACTTGAGCATCTATCACACGCACGTGGACATGAAACGGCCTTCTGCTGATTCAGAGTGAGGATGGTCTATCCCCGTGGTGGCGAACCTTTGGCACTCCAGATGTTATGGACTACAATTCCCATCAGCCCCTGCCAGCATGGCCAGGGGTAAACCTGGTAGGGGCTGATGGGAATTGTAGTCCATAACATCTGGAGTGCCAAAGGTTCGCCACCACTGGTCTATCCAGATCAGAATTGTCAACTCGGACTGCCTGCCTGGTCCCAGTCAGAGGTCTTCGCTGCTGCCTACGACCCGATTTTTTAACTGGAGGTGCCGAGGATTGAACCAGAGAACTTCTGCGTGCTAAGAAGATGCTCAGTCACTGAGCCTTGGCCCCTTGTTCATTGATGTGTTAGTAGTAGTAGTAGTAGTAGTAGTAGTAGTAGTAGTAGTAGTAGTAGCAGCAGCAGCAGCAGCTGTCCAGGCCCTGCAGGACTTTGGAGAGTTCCACAGGGCCTGTAAGACTGAGCTGTTCCACCGGGCTTTTGGGGAGGTTGGACGTGGATTGGCTGCCCCCTTGTGAGGCCCTGCCATGGCAGTGCCCACACTGGTTTCATCTTTGGGCGCTGCCAGCCCCTCCCAGCCTTAAGACTGGCCTTCAGACCGGGGCCCCCCAATATGGGTTAGACTGTTATTATTGGAATTGATATGCTGCATACTGAATTTTAATTTTTTTTTGATGTTTTTAAGTAATGTATTGGTCTTTATTGTATTGTGAACTGCCTAGAGCCCTTTGGGGATGAGGCGGTCTACGAAATCATAATAATAATAATAATAATAATAATAATAATAATAATAATAATAATAATAATAATAATAATAATAATAATAATAATAATAATAATAATAATGATGATGATGATGATGATGATGATGATGATGATGATGATGATGATGATGATGATGATGATGATGATGATGATGATGATGATGATGATTCGATACATCACACAGTCCTAGATGCTTGGGAAGTGTCCGATGTGTGATGTAATACAAAATCCAGCATATTGATCTTGTTTGCTGTGTATAACTGTTTTTGTATCAATATAATAATAATAATAATAACAACCACCACCACCACCACCACCACCACCACTGGGACGACCTCAGCTGGTTTGTGCCACAGACGCTGAAGCTCGATTTTCAAATCGCGGTATCGAGAAGGTCACTAGATACCGCGATTTGAAAATTGAGCTTCAGCGTCTATGGCACAAACCAGCTGAGGTCATTCCAGTGGTAATCGGCACGCTGGGCGCCATCCCAAAAACACTAGGGGCAGCACTTGAAACATCTTCTGAATTGACAAAATGTACCACACTCTGTCAAATTCAGAAGGCAGCCCTGCTGTTGGGATCATACAGTCGCAGACGAATACTCACTGCCGATTACGGTGCAGTAAACTTCCTAGGCTTCTGGGTGAGGCGCAAATTGTAATGAAGGCCAACAACCAGCTAAAGATCTGGCAGCTGTGAAATCTACAATAATGATGATGATGATGATGATGATGATGAAGAAGAAGAAGAAGAAGAAGAAGAAGAAGAAGAAGAAGAAGAAGAAGAAGAAGAAAGAAGAAGAAGAAGAAAGAAGAAGAAGAAGAGGAGGAGGAGGAGGAGGAGAACTGCCATACTTTTTTGTTTGTTTGATGGAGCAAAATGTTGATTGTTCCATGTGGTTCAGCGGCCATTTGGTCTTTCCCTGAAGCAATGAGTTTTTTGCAACTGAGATTATGGTGGGATTTGAACCCATGTTTCTGAAGGCATTGTCCAACGTGCTAACAACTCCATGCTACTGGATCACTGGTTTCCTTCCAAATAAGCATTGGGATGGTTGTCAAACTGCCAGACGTTCAAATCCAATGGCTCAGGTTGTAGCTCGACCGGGATTGGAGGAAGGCCAATCCAATTGGTGGATTATGACAAATACCCCATTCCTGTAATCCTCTTGGCCTCAGTCTTGATCGTGGTCCACATGGGAACTGACTGAGGGTCATGGAGCTGTTCTCCAGTGAGGAACAAGATTGCAGCCCCCGAGGGATGGCGAGAACGGGAACGACGTCTACCAAATACATCACAACGCTTTCCTCTCCAGTGCAGCTTTAATAGCTCCCACCATATGGCTCTTTTCAGAAATCCCTAAATGGATTAGGGCGAAGGCTGTCAACGCGTTCCTCTCCAAGTGGGATTTGGCTCCAAATGTGTAGATCCGCTGAAACAGAAGAGCAATCTGTAACAGCGAGCAGGCTTCGCAGGGATCTGCCACGTGCTTTTCCACCCGATGCGCATCCCCTCATCCAGAAAATGCTGCCGGCTTCTTGTTTTCGTTGTTGTTTGCCAGACAACAACAAGGATCTTTTCCAGACCGGGGGGACTGCGCTAGTTAGGAGACCAAGAGTCTGGTGGCATCTTAAAGCCTGCTAAAATCATTGTGGCAGATTCCGTCATGAAACAAAACCTGTTTTGGCAGAGGCGCGTGAAACCAAGGCAGTTTTCATTACTTCTTTCCTTGTATATATGACCCTTTTTGATTGCGTGACTTGTTGCTTTTGCAGGTAGACCTAGTACATTACTTGCTCTTATTAAACTATTCGACAGCGCAGTCCTAAGCAGACTTGCGCCTCTCAAAGTCTATTGGAGTTAATGCGCTGAGAAGAGCGTAACTCTGCCTAGAACGGCGGTGATGCTGTAACCTGTATATTCTGTTTTCATGCCCTGTTCTCTAATTATGTCATCTTGTTTTATTGCATTGTTCGTTTTGTGTACGCTGTTCTGATTGCGTTGTTTGTAATGGCATAACCCAACCAGAGTCTCAGCCAGAAAGGTAGGCTGAAATGAGGCCAATAAATAAATAACTAGGTGAGCTTATTAAAAAAACTATTTAGATTTTGGCATCAAAAAAACAATCGAGCCCATTAAAGCCGTGCAACAGCTTCAGTTAGCAATGCTGATCTGATTCTATCTCCCCAGAGCCAGCGTGGCGTAGTGGTGAAGAGCTGGTGGATTCTAATCTGGAGAACCGGGTTTAATTCCCCACCCACTCCTCCACCCGAGTGGCGGAGGCTTATCTGGTGAACCAAAAGTGTATCTGCACTCCTACATTCCTGCTGGGCGACCTGGGGCTAGTCACAGTTCTCTTAGGACTCTCTCAGCCCCACCTGTCTCACAAGGTGTCTGTTGTGGGGAGAGGAAGGGAATGGAGCTTGTAGGCCACCTTGAGTCTCCTTATGGGAGAGAAAGGTGGGGTATAAATCCAAACTTCTCCTCCTCCTCTTCTCCTCCTTCTCCTCTTCCTCATCCTCCTTTCTCAGATGTTCACCCACAACCTTGAGAGTTTGGATCTCTCTCGTGAAAATGTTTCAAGGGGATGGGCTAGGACAGGGGTCTGCAACTTGTGGCTCTCCAGATGTTCATGGACTACAATCCCCATCAGCCAATTGGCCATGGTGGCAGGGGCTGATGGGAATTGTAGTCATGAACATCTGGAGAGCCGCAGGTTGCTGACCCCTGAGCTAGAAGTAGGGCTGCCAATCTTTAGGTGGGACCTAGAGATCTTTTGGAATCACAACTGATCTCCCAAGATCAGTTCCCTTGGAGGAAATGGCTCTGTTGGCAGGTGAACGCTACATCATTGTACCCCACCGAGGTCCCTATTCCCCCAAGCCCCACCCCCAAATCTCCAGGCATTTCCCAATATGGAGTTAGCAACTTGCGCTAAAAGAGCCGGCCTGGCGGATCAATACAAAAACTGCACACATACTTCGGAAGGAAGGAAAGTGCCTTCAAGGCTCAGCCCCATAGGATTTTCAAGGAAAAGGAGAAACAAAGGTTTGCCATTGCCTGTTTCCACGTAGTGACCACAGTGGCGTAGCTACAAGGGGATAGGGGGTGCGCATTGTACCGGGAGTGCACCTGTGGGGGTCGAAAAATCGCTCTGCCCATGCCCTGCCCACTTTCCTTTTATATGCGCCTGTGGGGGGGCGGGGGGCGCCTGGGTGACATTTTGACCCAGGCGCCATTTTCTACCCCTAGGCCCCTGAGTGACCCTGACTTCCAAAATGTAACAAGATCAGAATAGGGTGGTGTGGTTTCCGGGCTGTATGGCCGTGTTCTAGCAGCATTCTCTCCTGACGTTTCGCCTGCATCTGTGGCTGGCATCTTCAGATCCTCTGAAGATGCCAGCCGCAGGTGCAGGCGAAACGTCAGGAGAGAATGCTGCTAGAACACGGCCATACAGCCCGGAAACCACACAGCACCCCAGTGATTCCGGCCGTGAAAGCCTTCGACAATACAAGACCAGAATAGCTTGGGCCAACCATGTCTGGGTGCCTGTGCAGAACGTTTTGCGAAATATTAGAAAGTATTTCAAGTGAAGAAGAAGAAGAAGAAGAAGAAGAAGAAGAAGAAGAAGAAGAAGAAGAAGAAGAAGAAGAAGAAGAAGAAGAAGAAGAAGAAGAAGAAGAAGAGTTGGATGTATATTCCCCTCTCCTTTCTCTCCTGTAATGAGACTCAAAGGGGCTTGCAGTCTCCTTTCCTTTCTCTCCCCTCCCCACAACAAACACCCTGCGAGGTGGGTGAGGCTGAGAGAGCTCTGAAGAACTGTGACTCGCCCACGGTCACCCAGCTGGCACGTGTCGGAGTGCACCAGCTAATCTGGTTCACCAGATAAGCTTCCACAACTCAAGCGGCCTAGCGGGGAATCAAACCTGGTTCTCCGGATCAGAATGCACCTGCTCTTAACTACTACACCGCTCTAGCTCATTGTGCTCAGTTAAACAAGGAATTTTCAAGCATTCAAGGGCATTGCTCAAAAGTTGCGATTTGAGTCTGTTTATGGCCACGGATGGGCAGGGCGCAAATATAAAAAAATACGTGAATAATATTCAAGCATTTCTGAATGGGAGAAGGGACACGGACAGAGGATCTTGCGGGGGCATTTGCTTCCGTGTCTTCTTGGAAGAGCAACAGCTGTCAGAAATATGAGCCTTGTCCTCCCGAAGAACCCCATAAAGCAACATAATACACATAACACTGTATTAGCATGACATCAGACGCTCATCGTGCCATTAGGGGCTAATGTAATACACCCGGAGCCGAGTCGACAACAAGGATCGTTCGACACTTTATGGCATTAACGGAAAGGATTGCTGACGGCGTAATGGCCTTGCCTTTAATAGCATCAGGCACAAAAGCAGGAGCTATCTTTTTAATTTTTTTCCCCCAAAAAAGGCTGGGCAGGTGATGTCTTTGATCCGTTCGCCTTACTTGTCGAACGGATAGCCCCCTGCTAGCAACGCCTTTTTCAAAAGTACATTTATATCCCACCCCCCGCCCTCTGCCGAAGAATAAATTACGGCTTTTAAAAATCACACATGCGGAGCCGGGAATGTATTTAGACAAAAAATTAAAAAGGCACGCTGCCCACCGATTGGCCGTTAGTAGCCAGCTTGTGGCGTGTCGGGAGGGAGTTCCTTTATTTCTTCTGTCGGATCCTCGCGGTAGACCCTTGGCAGAGGTCCTAAGGAATTTAGCTCTATAATGGTAGGGCCGCTGCTGAAACGCTTTGAAGGTAGGGAACACGCTGAGCCGGACGGCAGGAGTTTCTGCCTTTGTGTCGGAGCGGGGCTTCGTTTCGACCGGCTTCTAGGTGGCGTTGGCGAAGGGCCGCCAAACTCCAGTTGGAGCAGGAATTCTTCCAGAATTACAACTGGCCTCCAGTCTACAAAACTGACCACTTTGGAGAGGCAGTTATACATTACTTTGTAACTAGCTGATTCACTGAATGTAGAAGCTGTATGCTGCTTTACACACAATAAGATAATTCAGTCTCTATTTCTAATAGATTTACCTGAACGCACTGAAGAAATTTCTGTTGAAAACGTGGACTAGCGCGCAACGCGTTCTGCAAAGGTGGCTGCTGTCGCCGTAGTTTCTTCATCACTTGCTGGAGCTGTTGCTGTCTACTACTACTACTACTACTACTACTACTACTACTACTACTACTACTACTACTACTACCACTACCACTACCACAATTCATCTTAATATTTTTGATTCATTGAATATTGGAGATACTAACTCTTTCAACTAACTTGAGCAGCAGTGGCGTAGGAGGTTAAGAGCTCGTGTATCTAATCTGGAGGAACCGGGTTTGATTCCCAGCTCTGCCACCTGAGCTGTGGAGGCTTCTCTGGGGAATTCAGATTAGCCTGTGCACTCCCACACACGGCAGCTGGGTGACCTTGGGCTAGTCACAGCTTCTCGGAGCTCTCTCAGCCCCACCTATCTCACAGGGTGTTTGTTGTGAGGGGGGAAGGGCAAGGATATTGTAAGCCCCTTTGAGTCTCCTACAGGAGAGAAAGGGGGGATATAAATCCAAATTCTTCTTCTTCTAACTGGAACGCAATATGACTATTGCAGGTTTCGTGCCTCGTGGACAATGTTTATGACCTGCTCTCATTATATGTTTGTTTATTACCTTGATATCCAGTTAAATAATCACAATATATCTTTATGAATAATCTTTATGAACGGTTTAGGAAGTATCTATTGAAATTATCCTCAAACTAACTGCTTATACCTCATTGCCTTGTATCCCTATATATACAGTCCTTTTTTTTTTTTTAGGCTCGGCTGGCCTCAAATCTTTCAGTATTGGTTTGACTGTATATATTTGCTGATCTGTTTACTTTGGAGAGTGGACTACGGCATTAACACCCCCTGCTGATCTCCCTTCTCAAACTCCACCGTTTCCAAGTTTTGCCCCCAAAGTGCCAGGACTTTCCCAGCCCAGAAGTGACAATGCTGGTAGATGCAGGGAGGTCTGGGCCAGAGGCATACCAGAAGAAAATGGTGCCCGGGGCAACCTTATTTTTTGCGCTGCTGCCAGGCCATCCCCCTAACCTCCAGTGGAGGCCACGCCTGCTCATTGCCGCCCGGGACTGCGTCTTACCCCATATGTCCCTACCACGGCCATTGCCTACGTTCGTTAGAGGCCAATTTACTGGTGGTCCCTAGCCCCTAGATGATGCGGCTGGCCTCTACCCGGGCCAGGGCCTTTACAGCCCTGGCCCCTGCCTGGTGGAACACTTTACCACCAGCTATCTGGGCCCTGTGGGATCTTGGAGAGTTCCGCAGGGCCTGCAAGATCGAATTGTTCCACCGGGTTTTTTGGGGGGCCAGCCGCTGATGCCCCTCCCTTTCCCCCTCCTTTTCCTTTACACTCTGGGTTCTCCGCTTCTCTGTTTTATTTTCCAGGGTGGATCTATGAAGTTTATGCTTTTACGATTGGATGCCAATGTAACATTATTAATTGCTGTTTTAATGGGGTTTTTATTGTAACTATTGTTTTATTGTGTTGTTCACTGCCCAGAGCCCTTCGGGGGAGGGGCGGTATAGATAAAACCAATTATAAATAAATAAATAAATAAATAAATAAATAAATAAATAAATAAATAAATAAATAAATAAAATACCTTCCAGAGAGACTTGCGCAGGCTCCTTGACCACGGCTTGGTCATGTGGGGGTCACGATTTTGCCCCTTGTCTGGGGTTGCACTGAAGACAATAAGTAAGGCGTGTTAACAAAACACAAAGGACACCGATGCAGTGGAGGAAATAAAATGAGCAAGAAATACTGATTCAAGCTTGTAAGTCTTGCCCTGGTTAATGTTGTAAGCAGATGGGTCATAGTTTATATGACTGTAGACAATCCAAGGCACAACGCAATACTTGGAAACCACAAGTCCCATTCTCCTGGCAATGGCTCATTATGCATGGAAGGTTTACCTCAGGGCTCTTCACTGTGCAGTTGGCTTATTGTGGGGTCTCCTCACATTTCCCTGTTTACACATGAGGAAGCGACCCACAGCCAGCAGAACAGTTTGTCTACTGAACTCCTCCGGCTTTCAGTTCCTGGTCCTCTTAACTCCACCCATCAAATCAACCTTAAAGGCACAGATCTCTGTCCCTCTCCACACACACTGCCATGGCAGGGAAGAGAGAGGCTTGTTTTAAAAGAAAACCTGGTTTGAAAAAAGTTTTTAAAATCATCTGGGAAGTGGGGAAGTAGAGCGGGGGAGGTGGAGTGGAGCCCAAAAGAGGATGAGGATGAGGAGGAGTTTGGATTTATATCCCCCTGTAAGCAGACTCAAAGGGGCTTACAATCTCTTTGCCCTTCCCCCCTCACAACAAACACCCTGTGAGGTGGGTGGGGCTGAGAGAGCTCTGAAAAGCTGTGACTAGCCCAAGGTCACCCAGCTGGCGAGTGTGGGAGTGCACAGGCTAATCTGAATTCCCCAGATAAGCCTCCACAGCTCAGGCGGCAGAGCGGGGAATCAAACCTGGTTCCTCCAGATTAGAATGCACCTGCTCTAAACCACTACGCCACTGCTGCTCCTTGCTGGTACTATTTTATTTCTTTTAAGTCCTCTCTGTTATTATTATATTGAGATATCGATATTTAGAGAAGCAGAAAGGAGCCCGAAACATGAAAGGGAGACCAAGGGGGAGCAGTGTGACGTTGGACAGGCGGACTTCCTGAAATGCAAGATTTCACCTTTAATGTATCTTCAGTGCGCGATCCAAGCACGGCACCGCCATGAAAAGTTATATTAACATCAAAACGAGGAGACTTCTGCTCAATATATTAAAATGTCATTGATGAGCTTGAAGGTAGCTTAGTGCCAAAGAGGCATTAGGGATGGAAAGGCCGCATTTGTATTCAAAAGAGCCTTCTCTCCTTTTGCTTTTCCCCCTTTTTTTCATTTAAAGTCATTGATGTAAGAAGTGCCTCTTAAGAAGGCTTATAAAAACAAGCGTGCATCTTTGCTACGAGACAGAAGGCAGCGTTTATGCGGAATGGTGAAGGGAAGCAAACAGCCCATTTAGGAAATATATTTCTTGCCGCGTGTCCTCGTTAGCAGAGGGCTCCGAAAGCTCTTTGGCAACTCTCGGGAGAGGAGGGCGCCCAACTCTCAGAAGGCATTGCGAGCAAGAGGCTGGCGTTGCCTTGGTTCCGTCTCTTGATGCTCGTTTTCTGCTTTTTTTAATGCCAAGGACTTCAGGTCACAGGCTTCTCTGCTCCAATTGGGCCATACTGTCAGGGCCATATTGTCCATAACCTGGCTAGGCTGGAGTCTAGAGGCCCCACAGGGACTTGGCGCCCGGTTAATTGTTGTAAACTTATTCACTTACCTGTGGTGCGTTCGAGAATCCTTACTGTGATGGAGAGATTCGATTGCTGAAGCAAGGAAATCACACAAGAATGGTAAAGGGCTTTGATCCCAGGAAAGGCCATTCAAATTTGACCAATAGAATTCAAAAGCTTAGATTTACCTCATGGCAGGGCGGAGTTTTCCTGGGAAGGTAAAAGCAAAAGATTTGAGATTCCACCTGAGGGGTGTGACTAGGAAGCATCTCTCTACCAGGGGCTCCTGGGAGAGAGGACAATGAAATTTTAAAAGGAACTTATTTTGCTAAGAGAGCTGCACTAAGATTTTGTTATTTTCACTTGAAATAAAAGCTTATGAAACTTAGCAGGCTGGAGTGCTGGATGGGAAAAGAATCCACAAATGATTGGCGGATTGCAAACCCCAATCCAAGGGCAAGATTGTGACATGGTGGCAGCGGCTTAAGGGCTTCCAGCACTCAGGTTGGTCTTGCAGTGGTCAGTGATGGATGAACAGGCAGATCGTGACACTTACGATCCTGTTTCGTATAACCACATGCCGAACAGCCAGTTATTATGTTAAAAAAATGGAGACGTTGCCATGCACACCCGTAGTCAGCTGAGGTTTGTTTTGAGTCAATGTGGGGAGACAGAGGGCCAATAACGCACAAGCGTCAGGGTTATGATGTCATGATTGATACAGTCTAGATGTGACCTCGTTTGCAAGTGCTCGGACATATCCACGAGCCCAGGGGGCTGGCCAAAACAGTTATTATTACTAATTCTTTTTTAAAAGAAAGAACAAACGGCAGGCAACCTATACAAGCATACAAAAATTGGGAGTAAAATTCTTCAGGATACTGTTGACAAGGATATAGGGCTAGTACCTACCGTCAGGGGTGTACTGCCCAGGGGGACATATGGGGTCAAATGTCCCTGGGCTGTGACCATTTAGTCATGGGGAGAATTGCCCCCACACCACTCTTCCTTCCCCCAGGGTCCATATACTGACTTCAAGACCTGGTGAAAAAAAAAGTTGTTTGGTCGTGGTGGGAGAGGGCGGCCTCCCATACGGGGGTGAAGGCTACCTTTTCCCTAGATACGCCTCTGCCTACCATACCAGTTGTAGTGGGGTGAAAGATTGAAGTGCCAGAGGGGCCCCGAAGTACCTTAAAGGCTAAGGGTCTGGCCATGGGTTAATATGGCACTGCATGTTGCTTGGATTCGCTGCTCACTAGGGCTGATTTCTAATTTCTTATTGTGCTCAATTCAGCCTGAATAACCCTGTTTCGGTGTGGCATCACATTCGGACAAACTGCAATTGTTTGGCATCGCAATAGGACAAACAGGGCTCTGTACAAAATCCAGAAATAACAACAAATGGACAGTTCTTGATGCATCAGTTCCAGGTTGGTAGCAAGATCCCTTAAACCTGGAGCTAAAATTGAGAGAGAGTATTGTTTTTGAACGTCTCCGTCAGTGCAAATAGTGCAGAGAACGGCAAAGAGGATCTTCCGTGCTGGATTTTAGTACCTGTGTCAACAGAGACGCAGCCGCTAGGTTAAGAGCTGCCCTACATCTCTCGCAGTTCCAGAGATTGTTGGAGAATGATTGGCAGGACTGGATCCAGCCCACGTTTATTGTTCAAAGACACACACTCTCTCGCTCTTCACAGAGGGACACGCTCGCTTCCTTCTTTCTTTCCAAAGCCGTGCGCTTTCAATCCCTTCTGAATTGTCAGCCTGCCTTTTATGGAACATGACAATTTCACTGTGGGTTGCTGGAGAGACATAAACAGTGACAAGGTGATACCAGAGACAAAGATCGGGGGGAGGCTTCTAGGCAAAGCAAGAATATAAGCTGGGGAGGGGGGTATCTCTGTCTAGAATAGCACAGGGAAGCTTATCTGGGGGAGCAAGCTGGAGGGTGGGGAAAGGGAAGCTAATAAACACTCTCTGAGTGTATATACGCTCTGGGCAAGAGCTGGATGCACATGCAACGATAAATAGATACCTATATGACTAAAGTGTACATGTGATTTGATAAAGCACTGCGAAAAAGCAAAGGTTATCTCACGTGTGTGAGTGCATGAAAAAAACTCCTTTGGGGCAGCACTTCACTGCTATGTATGAATATGATTTGGTAAAACACTGCAAAAAAGCAAATGTGACCCAATTATAAGTATGATAGCATCAAGAATGACTCTTTTGGTGTGGCGTTTTACGACTGCTTCTGTAGGGGATAGCCCTGACCTTTTTCAGCTGCATACATACACGATTTGATAAAACACTGCAAAAAAGCAAATGCGACCAATTATAAGCATGATAGCATCAAGAATGACTCTTTTGGGAGCAGCAGTGGCGTAGGAGGTTAAGAGCTTGTGTATCTAATCTGGAGGAACCAGGTTTGATTCCCAGCTCTGCCGCCTGAGCTGTGGAGGCTTATCTGGGGAATTCAGATCAGCCTGTGCACTCCCACACACGCCAGCTGGGTGACCTTGGGCTAGTCACAGCTCTTCGGAGCTCTCTCTCAGCCCCACCCACCTCACAGGGTGTTTGTTGTGAGGGGGGAAGGGCAAGGATATTGTAAGCCCCTTTGAGTCTCCTGCAGGAGAGAAAGGGGGGATATAAATCCAAACTCCTCCTCCTCCTCCTCCTCCTCCTCCTCCTCCTCCTCCTCTTCTTCTTCTTCTTCTTCTTCTTCTTCTTCTTCTTCTTCTTCTTCTTCTTCTTCTTCTTTTACTGTGCCGTTTTATGACTGCTTCTGTAGGGGACAACCCTGACCTTTTTCAGGTGCATACATAAACGATTTGATAAAACACTGCAAAAAAGCAAATGTGACCCAATTATAAGCATGATAGCATCAAGAATGACTCTTTTGATGTGGCGTTGTACGACTGCTTCCGTATGGGATAGCCCTGACCTTTACTGCTGCATACGTACACGATTTGATACAACACTGCAAGAAAGCAAATGTGGCCCAGTTGTAAGTATGACTTCATCAAGAACAAATCTGTCACACCTTCTGATGGTACCTGGAGACGAAAAGCCCACGGCAAAGAATTGCAGGGTCATTTCTTTCGTCTTCCCTGCAAAGCAGAGGGGAAGGTCGTTGTTAGCTTGTTCACACAAACAGTGGAGATTGTGGGCTCCACCACACAGTGCGTGTGAAAGGGAGGGAAAGGTGCTCATAACAGAAGCTCTGCACCAAAGAGAACATCCCTTCAGTGCGGGGCAGAGCACCAGTGAGTAATCAGCCCAAGGTAGCTTTTTTCGTAGTGGTCTTAAATGTGCGCCACAATATGTTCATTTTAGGTATTCTCTCGGTTCAGCTGGACTTTGTTCATGCGGGGAGGGACATTTGAAATCTAGCTGATGTCGTCTGTTTCAACAATGCCTCCAACTGTGCAGTTGCCAAGAGGAAATGAACAACTGGCCGTTCGAAGGATAACGCGTCCATCTTGAGAAGGACTGGAAAGAACCCTGATGTGAAGGAAACGCAGCAGTGGCGTAGGAGGTTAAGAGCTCATGTATCTAATCTGGAGGAACCGG
Organism: Sphaerodactylus townsendi; assembly: GCF_021028975.2. Taxonomy (NCBI): domain Eukaryota; kingdom Metazoa; phylum Chordata; class Lepidosauria; order Squamata; family Sphaerodactylidae; genus Sphaerodactylus; species Sphaerodactylus townsendi. The sequence continues at coordinate 14,197,184 of NC_059441.1, forward strand.
GTTTGATTCCCAGCTCTGCCGCCTGAGCTGTGGAGGCTTCTCTGGGGAATTCAGATTAGCCTGTGCACTCCCACACACGCCAGCTGGGTGACCTTGGGCTAGTCACAGCTTCTCGGAGCTCTCTCAGCCCCACCCACCTCACAGGGTGTTTGTTGTGAGGGGGGAAGGGCAAGGAGGTTGTAAACCCCTTTGAGTCTCCTGCAGGAGAGAAAGGGGGGGATATAAATCCAAACTCTTCTAACTCTTCTTCTCTTCTGAAGCCTGGATTTCGCATCTTGGATTCAAGAGATTTGTGCTTAATATTAACAGTTGCATCAAATCACAACTGACTTAGGATGATCCCTCGTGGGGTTTTCGAGGCAAGAGATCCGAGGTGATTTGCCATTGCCTGCGTAGCAACCGCAGACTTCCTCAGTGGTCTTTCAACCAGGGCCGAATGTTGCTTAGATTTCATGACTGGAAAAGATCTGGTTTGTCTGGAATATTCAGGCCGATCAAGAAAAATCAGCCACAAGCATCTCATCCTATGCAGAATAATGCTCTTTCAATCCACTTCCACTAGTGTTTGCAAGTGGATGTTGCTCTTCCGCACAGTAAAATCCAGCTGCAAAGTGCACTGAAAGCGGATCGAAAGTGCATTATTCTGCGTGTGCGGAAGGGGCCTTGGATAGTGCGATGCCAAAGGCAAATGAGGAACATTTGGGAACTCGCCTGAAAGGGAATTCAAAGTAAGTTTTCCAGCATGGTGCAATGGTTAGGTGCAGGTGCACTCTAATCTGGAGAACCGGGTTTGATTCCCCGCTCCTCCACATGAGTGGTGGACTCTAATCTGAAGAAGAAGAAGAAGAAGAAGAAGAAGAAGAAGAAGAAGAAGAAGAAGAAGAAGAAGAAGAAGAAGAAGAAGAGTTTGGATTTATATCCCCCCTTTCCTGCAGGAGACTCAAAGGGGCTGACAATCTCCTTGCCCTTCCCCCCTCACAACAAACACCCTGTGAGGTGGGTGGGGCTGAGAGAGCTCCGAGAAGCTGTGACTAGCTCATGGTCACCCAGCTGGCGAGTGTGGGAGTGTACAGGCTAATCTGAATTCCCCAGATAAGCCTCCACAGCTCAGGTGGCAGAGCTGGGAATCAAACCCGGTTCCTCCAGATTAGATACACGAGCTCTCAACCTCCTACGCCACTGCTGCTCCTGGCGAATTGGATTTGTTTCCCCACTCCTACATTCCTGCTGGGTGGCCTTGGGCCAGTCACAGTTCTCTCCAAACTCTCTCAGCCCCACCTACCTCACAAGGTGTCTGTTGTGGGGAGAGGGAGGGCAAGGAGATTGTAAGCCCCTTCGAGTCTCCTTACAGGAGAACAAGGCGGGGAATAAATCCAAGCTCTTCTTCTTCTACTCTTCTGCTTGCCCCATTGAAGGGCTCCCAACATGCCAAAATGAAACCCAAATTAGGAAAGTATCGAATGGTAGCGAATCCGTCCCTCGCTATCCTCGCTAGAGTATTACCCTGTGTGTGGTGGGTCTGTGTTTGTGTGTATGCACGCATCCTCAACATCTCTCGATATCTCCCACTTCCGCAGCCAACGTAAACATCCTTCGACTGACGTACGCTTGGACCCTTCTTAATCCTTCCCGAGCTAGATGACCTTTTGAGTGCCTTTCGGGCTTTACGATGCAGCGATCCTGCATATTAATGAAGGCTTCTTTCCCTTTTATATTTTTTTTTCCCAGGGCTTCTAACAAAACAAAATTAATGATATCCTCTGCGGCGAGCGGAGAGCCAGAGACAGACGGACCCTGCTGGGGGGTTTGTTGTCGTCTTCCCCGTGAAATGTCTTGTGTTTGATTTGTTGACATGCAGCCTGATGCAAGAGAATGTCAGGAGAAAGGTGACAAAAAGGGGGAACAATTGGAGGAGAGAAGGCCCCGCATTCGAAGGAAGAGCATCTGTGTTACGAAAGTGTGGTCATTTCCCAAGCATTCATTTATTCCTCTGGGTGGGGTTTTTTTTTTTGCAGGGAGGGGTGTCTTTTTTGTTCATAGATTGCATTTCCCAGTAGAGTGGAGCAGCAATAGCATAGTGGTTAGGAGCAGGTGCACTCTAATCTGGAGCACCAGGTTTGATTCTCCGCTCTGCCACTTGAGCTATCTATCTATCTATCTATCTATCTATCTATCTATCTATCTATCTATCTATCTATCTATCTATCTATCTATCTATCTATCTATCTATCTATCTATCTATCTATCTATCTATCTATCTATCTATCTATCTATCTATCTATCTATCTATCTATCTATCTACCTACCTACCTACCTACCTACCTACCTACCTATTTATTTATTAAACTTATAGGCCACCTCAACCCCGAAGGGCTCGAGGCAGCTCACAATACGGCTGTTCTAACCAACAGCAAATCAACAACATAAAAACTTAACCCCTTAAAACCCATGCAGCAATCTAATTAAAACAACAAAAGTTTTTTAAAACAAAAACTAGATTGGCTTGTGCACTCCCACACATGCCAGCTGGGTGACCTTGGGCTAGTCACAGTTCTTTGGGGCTCTCTCAACCCCACCCACATCACAGGGTGTTTGTTGTGGGGAGGGGAAGGAGAAGGGAAAGGAAATTGTCAGTCCCTTTGAGTCTCCTTATGGGAGAGAAAGGGGAGGTATAAATCCAAACTCTTCTTCTCTTCTAGAGTGACCATCCTTACTACCAGCTTTCAACCTCTTGGTACAGATTAACATGGTCAATCATGCAGTGGTTGAAGTGTCATAGGATCTGGGAGGGCCAGATTCGAATCCCCACTCTGCCATCAAAGCTGGCTGGGAGACCTTGGGCCAGTCACGCTTTCTCAGTGCAACCTACCTCGCAGGGTTGTAATGAGGAGAAAATGCAAGAGAGGAGAACGATGGAAGCCACCTTGGGCTCCCCTTGGGGAGAAAGGTGGGATATAAACGAAATAAACACAATCAACTCCTGATGCTTGAAAGTTACAAATCGTAAGTTGTCGGGATCAGTTCTTTGGGAGGAAATGGCTGCTTGGGACTCCATTAAGCTCCACCCCTTTGACAAACTCTGCCCTCCCCAAGTTCCAACTCCAAAATCTTCTGGAATGTCCCACCACAGAATTGACCCCCCTCCCCATTCCCCTGCAGTGTTGAACAGAAACAACACAGGTATTTGAACTCACTCCTATTCATACATTGAGCCCAGAACAATCAGAGACAATCCCTCATTCTTGATACACACAGTCCTAATGACAATCACTGAGGAAGAAGAAGAGGAGGAGGAGGAGGAGGAGGAGTTTGGATTTATATCCCACCTTTCTCTCCTATAGGAGACTCAAAAGGGCTTACAATCTCCTTGCCCTTCCCCCCTCACAACAAACACCCTGTGAGGTAGGTGGGGCTGAGAGAGCTCCGAAAGCTGTGACTAGCCCAAGGTCACCCAGCTGGCATGTGTGGGAGGGCACAGGCTAATCTGAATTCCCCAGATAAGCCTCCACAACTCAAGCGGCAGAGCAGGGAATCAAACCTGGTTCCTCCAGATAAGAGTGCACCTACTCTTAGCCAGTAGTAGTAGTAGTAGTAGTAGTAGTAGTAGTAGTAGTAGTTTAGATTTATACCCCACCTTTCTCTCCTGTAAGGACGCTCAAGGTGGCCTACAAACTCCTTTCCCTTCCTCTCCCCACAACAGACACCTTGTGAGGTAAGTAGGGCCGAGATAGCTCCGAAGAACTGTGACTAGCCCAAGGTCACCCAGCAGGAGTGGAGAAACGCATCTGGTTCACCAGGTAAGCCTCCGCCACTCAGGTGGAGGAGTGGGGAACCAAACCCAGTTCTCCAGATTAGAACCCACCTGCTCTTAACCACTACACCACGCTGGCTCTCGCAGAAGGCAGGACGGCCATTCCTTGCAGTGCCTGCCAATGTCAGCTCTCCGGCTTTGCACATCTGCTGACAGCTGTTGACAGGTTCCTTGCCACTTTCTCCCTCCTCCCGAGCTGCCCGATTGACCCCGGGGCCCTCTGAACAGCGTGGTGTCATTGCTGCGAGGACAGCAGCAGCAACGCGGCCAGATGGTCGAACGGCATGGTCTGTGGGAGGAAGACTGCTCAGAGCAACAGTTCCCTTTCAGGTCTGTGATCCTCCTTAAAAAAAATGCCATATCTATATTGCACTGTTGATGTCATGGGCCAATATGATCAGGTTGATCGGTCGTTCTCTGATCCTGTTGCCATCGGAGCACAGCCTGGAAAGAGCAGAGTTTTGGGATGGGGGGTGGAGCTCATCCAAGAAATGCTGCCCTAGGGCAGTAATGCCAAACCTTTTTGGGACCGAGTGCCCAAACTGCAACCCAAAACCCGCTTATTTATTGCAAAGCGCCAACACGGCAATTGAACCTGAATACTGAGGTTTAATTTTAGAAAAACCGGGTGGCTCCGAGGCGTGCATTACTCGGGAGTAAGCTTAGTGGTAGTCAGTGGCTTTGCTTTGAAACAACCGTGCAACTCTTCCAACGAGTGAATCACGACCCTCAGAGGGTTTGCTCAGAAGCAAGCCCCATTGCCAGCAACCGAGCTTACTCCCAAGTAAAGGATCGTGCTTTCGTTCTTCGCATGAAAATCAGTGAAGTTTAACAGTGCTTAACAGGGTTACCTACACTGCTTTCCCAAAACTACCATGTTTCCCCGAAAATAAGACAATATCTTATATTAATTTTTGCTCCCAAAGATGCACTATGTCTTATTTTCAGGGGATGTCTTATTTTTCTGTGTTCTGTTCGTCGGGCATGCTTCCAAACAAAAACTTTGCTACGTCTTTCTTTCGGGGGATGCCTTATGTTTCGCGACCTTCAAAGCGAGCACCTCGACTCACGCTCTTATTTTCGAGGAGGGATGTCCATATTCTCGAGGGAAACAGGGTAGGTCTTAGGTTTAATGCTAATAATTGAGCCCAGCGGCCCAGGCCAGCCTAGGTGTGTGTGTGTGGAGGGGGACTCTGTTTGCGTGTACCCACAGAGAGGGCTCTGAGTGCCACCTCTGGCACCCGTGCCATAGGTTCGCCACCACTGCCCTAGGGTTTGCTCCCATTTCTTCCAGGGACCTGATCTCTGCTGTTTGAATAGCAATTCTAAACTGGAGAACCGGGTTCGATCCCCCACTCCTCCACCTGAGTGGCGGAGGCTTATCTTATGAACCAGATGTTTCTCCACACTCCTACATTCCTGCTGGGTGACCTTGGGCTAGTCACAATTCTTCGGAGCTCTCCCAGCCTATGTATTGTCGAAGGCTTTCACGGCCGGAATCACTGGGGTGCTGTGTGGTTTCCGGGCTGTACGGCCGTGTTCTAGCAGCATTCTCTCCTGACGTTTCGCCTGCCTCTGTGGCTGGCATCTTCAGAGGATCTGATGTTGGGAAAGCAAGTGGAGTATATATACCTGTTGGAGTGTCAAGGGTGGGTGGAGAAACCTTGTCTGTGAGTAACAAAGAAGGCAACCAGGTCAATAGTTGAGGGCATCTGAATAGAAGTATGAGTAATAATGAAGACTGGGTGTAACACTGGAGCATGGGTGTAACACTGGAGATAGAAAGGTCACTGGTGGGAGCATCTGAATAGACGTATCCTGGCCTCAGATGCTCCCACCAGTGACCTTTCTATCTCCAGTGTTACACCCATACTCCAGTGTTACACCCAGTCTTCATTATTACTCATACTTCTATTCAGATGCCCTCAACTATTGACCTGGTTGCCTTCTTTGTTACTCACAGACAAGGTTTCTCCACCCACCCTGGACACTCCAACAGGTATATATACTCCACTTGCTTTCCCAACATCAGATCCTCTGAAGATGCCAGCCACAGAGGCAGGCGAAACGTCAGGAGAGAATGCTGCTAGAACACTGCCATACAGCCCGGAAACCACACAGCACCCAAATCTCCCAGCCTACCTCACAAGGAGTCTGTTGTGGGGAGAGGAAGGGAGAGGAGCTTGTCAGCCACCTTGAGTCTCCTTACAAGAGAACAATGCCTTCCTCTGGTGCTTTGATATTAGTATTTTACCCACAGATCAAGCGCTGCTGTAGAGATTTTTGCCTAATTGTTGAAACAATTTTCTCGAGGTCCGGGCAATGTCAGGAAGGTGATGGGTTGAGTTTTGTAATCGCGGGAACGTGAGAAATGAACGGCTCGATGCATTCGGATGTTGAGTGATTATCCCCTTTGATTGCCTGTGGCGCTAACATTTGTAAGTGTCTGCATATGATAAGGCCGTGGTGAAGAGTAGTGGTTAAGAGTAGTGGAATCTAATCTGGAGAACTGGGTTTGATTTCCCCACTCCTCCACGGGAGTGGAAGACGTTTATCTGGTGAACCAGGTGTGTTTGTGCACTCCCACAACAATGCTGGGTGACCTTGGGCTAGTCACGGTTCTCTCGGAGCTCTGTTCGCCCCACCTGCCTCACGAGACATCGGTTGTGGGGAGAGGAAAGGAAGGAGTTTGTAAACCACTTTGACACTCCTTATGGCTGAGATAAGCAGGGTATAAATCCAAACTCTTCTTCTCGCAATGAATGATTCAGCTAAGAGTGATTTCGTATTGGGGGCAAGGCCATCTGCCCCCCAAGGGTATCGGGGAAGAAAATGTCTTGTGCTTGTTACATTGTGCTTTGTTATAGGGTTGCCAGGAGATTTGAGCCTTATGCAAACCCCTGTTAAAATACACTGTTTTAAAAGATGTGGCTTTGAGAAAAGCCCTCCAAAATGAACACCGGAGCTCACTCTGCTCTTCCTGGCCAAGTCTTCTTCTCTACTGCTTCTCCTCTCTGCTGGTTCCAGAGACTGAACTGGCCAAGTCTTCTTCTCCACTGCTTCTCCTCTCTGCTGGTTCCAGAGACTGAACAGTCCAGGTGCTCGGGAGCAACAGCCGCAGAAGGCCATTGTTTTCACATCCTGCATGTGAGCTCCCAATGGCACCTGGTGGGCCACTGCGAGTAGCAGAAAGCTGGACTAGATGGACTCTGGTCTGATCCTGCCGGCTTGTTCTTATGTTCTTATGTTCTTATGTTCTTATGCATGTCTGCTCTAGCGCTGAGCCAATTTTTGGTTCGTCTAGTTCAGTGTTGTCTACTTTAACGGAATCTTAGAGTAGAATCATAGAATCATAGAGTTGGAGGAGACTCCAAAAGCCAACAAGTCCCACCCCCTGCAATGCAGGAACACGCGATCAAAGCACTCCTGATAGATGTCCATTCAGTCTCTCTTTAAAAACCTCCAAAGAAGGAGACTCCACCACCCTCCGAGATAATGCATTCCACTGTCAAACGGGAAGTTTTTCCTGATGTTTAGGTGAAATCCCTTTTCCTTCACCTTTTTTTTAAAAAAAATTATTGTATCATTTGAATATTACATTTTATATTGATGCTTTTCTTCATTTGTTTTCAAACAATACGTTTCCCCCTTTTCCCCCCTCCCCCCTATATTTTTCATACTTTTGTCAAACAAACAGCAGTAAGTTCATTCTTTGTAGTCTTCTCTTCCGTTTCTCCTCATTGACTCCAGCTTCTTTCATCCAGTCCTCGTATGTGGTCCACATCTTCAAGATTTCGCTCTGTTTATCTTGCCACAGTTGATTCTTTGTTATGATGTCGAAAATGTCCAGTGTCACTTGTTCCCAGATGTCTTCCAACCATTTCTGGATTGTCCATTTTTTCTTTTCTTTCCAGCCTAAAACTATTGCTGCATGTGCTGCTTTGATCATTATTTTATACATATAGCTATATATTTTTATCTACCCTTCTATCCTCCATTACACCCATGAACATTAAATCATCATTTATCCCAATATTCATCTTCACCAGTTTCTCAATATATAATATTTAGTGCTGCTTTTCCTTCTGAAGTCGGCCCGCAGGGGTCGCAAGGAAGAGGCTAGACGCGGTGATATCATCCGGTGGAGAGAGCCAGCGGCAGGAAGCGTGATCCGTGGATCTGGCAACTCTGCCGTGTGCTAGTCCCTGGCACCTTTTATTAGGGTTTACAATAGGGGTGTGTATGGGAGGCGGGAGAGCGGGAGAGCGGGAGAATATCATATGATGCATGACATCATGGGGTTGCCTACGTGCGGGAGGAAACGCTCGCGTCTGGGTCTAATCCATACCTGGGGGCAAGAGCCCCTTTGTCCCTTTGTCTGGGACACCTGGTGACCATGAGTCAGGTAGTTCATGACCTGTGACTCACGGGGGGTCTGGGGGATGGGTGAGCGTGTGCGCCCAGAAGGACACAGATGGCACAGGCATTCCATGCACTCTTTCTGAGGCTCTGCTGGGTTCGCGGGGCTCATCCCTACACCTTCACCTTGAACCAGCCACTCTTGGTCCTAGTCTCTGGAGCGGCAGAAAACAAGCTTGCTCCTTCACCGACATGACATCCCTTCAAATATCTAAACACTGCTATCATGTCCCCCCTTAACTTTCACTTCTCCAGATTAAACATCCCCAGTTCCCTAAGTCCCTCCTCGTAGGGCATGGGTGTCAAACTCGCGGCCCTCCAGATGTTATGGACTACAGTTCCCATCATCCCCTGCCAGCATCATGCTGGCAGGGGATGATGGGAACTGTAGTCCATAACATCTGGAGGGCCACGAGTTTGACACCTGTGTCGTAGGGCATGGATTCCAGAGTAAGGGGACTGCTGGTCTGATGCAATCAAGATCTTTCTCACGACACCTGTTTAATTTTGTAACAGAAGACTCACACGGCTGTCTATGTGGGAAGTCCCACGCGTCTTTATCAGGTCACATCAAGTCAGCTGCAATCCTCAACAAACATCCTATCTATTGTGTGTATCAGAAGCAAAGGGGTCTATCCACCTTTTTCAACCATTCTCCAGTTTGTCAGCTGTTGAAGAAGAAGAAGAAGAAGAAGAAGAAGAAGAAGAAGAAGAAGAAGAAGAAGAAGAAGAAGAAGAAGAAGAAGAAGAAGAAGAAGAAGAAGAAGAGTTTGGATTTATATCCCCCCTTTCTCTCCTGCAGGAGACTCAAAGGGGCTGACAATCTCCTTGCCCTTCCCCCCTCACAACAAACATAAGAACATAAGAACAAGCCAGCTGGATCAGACCAGAGTCCATCTAGTCCAGCTCTCTGCTACTCGCAGTGGCCCACCAGGTGCCTTTGGGAGCTCACATGCAGGAGGTGAACGCAATGGTCTTCTGCGGCTGTTGCTCCCAAGCACCTGGACTGTTAAGGCATTTGCAATCTCAGATCAAAGAGGATCAAGATTGGTAGCCATAGATTGACTTCTCCTCCATAAATCTGTCCAAGCCCCTTTTAAAGCTATCCAGGTTAGTGGCCATCACCACCGCCTGTGGCAGCATATTCCAAACACCAATCACACGTTGCGTGATGAAGTGTTTCCTTTTATTAGTCCTAATTCTTCCCCTGTGAGGTGGGTGGGGCTGAGAAAGCTCTGAGAAGCTGTGACTAGCCCAAGGTCACCCAGCCGGTGTGTGTGGGAGTGCATAGGCTAATCTAAATTCCCCAGAGAAGCCTCCACAGCTCAGGCGGCAGAGCTGGGAATCCAACCGGGTTCCTCCATTTAGATACACGAGCTCTTAACCTCCTACGCCACAGAATATTTTCTGCACCTAATTTTTTTTCCAGTCTGGGGGCCTTTTGCCAACGGCTTGTCGGGATTGCTTGATATTCAAAGCGCGGGGCCACTTTTACCCGAGGACAACTTCTAGGGCTGCACGTGGTCAGAACTGGCTGCTACGCACTGTAGCCCAGGAATCAAGTTTCCCGTAGGGAATGCCGCTTCAATTGCGCATTCACGGTACGGCTTTGGAAAACAGTCAGTTCAACAGCGGGGCCATTCATGCCATCTCCCTGCAAGACAGCCCAGCAAATAAGACACCATTCACAGGGCAACGGATCTGAAGAGGAAGCCATGCAAATTCGCTCACGCCAAGGAATGTTAACGGCAGATCCTAGAGCGTTCCTTAAGTATTGCAACCAGCAATGGAAAAGCTGTAAGAAGCATATAGGTTTTCCCTCCAAATATTTCTACTCTGGTACAGGCTAAATTCAGTTAGCACAACAAACCTGTGTTTGTGTTGGGGTAACCACAGTTTGTAGATTGATAAATGGATGGATGGGTGAGTGGATGGGTGAGTGGGCGGGCGGGCGGGCAAAAAAACAGATGGATGGAGAAATAGATGGAGAGATAGATGGTGATGAAGAAGAAGAGTTTGCATGTATACCCCACCTTTCTCTCCTGCAAGGAGACTCAAGATGGCTTACAAACTCTGTTCCCTTCCTCTCCCCGCAACAGACACCTTGTGAGATAGGTGGGGCTGAGAGAGTTCGGAGAGAAGAAGAAGAGTTGGATTTATATCCCCCCTTTCTCTCCTGCAAGGAGACTCAAAGGGGCTTACACACTCCTTTCCCTTCCCCCCTCACAACAAACACCCTGTGAAGTAGGTGAGACTGAGAGAGCACAGAAGAACTGTGACTAGCCCAAGGTCCCCTTTGGAGTGTACAGGCTAATCTGAATTCCCCAGATAAGCCTCCACAGCTCAGGCAGCAGAGCAGGGAATCAAACCCAGTTATTCCAGATTAGAGTACACCTGCTCAACTGTGATTAGGCCAAGGTCACCTGGCAGGAATGTAGGAGTGCGGAAACGCCTCTGGTTCACCAGATAAGCCTCTGCCCCCTCAGGTGGAGGAGTGGGGAATAGAACCCGGTACTCCAGATTAGAATCCACCTGCTCTTAACCACTACACCACGCTGGCTCTCTGCACCTAAACACACGGTGGTCACATAAATGGAGAGATGGATGGAGACACAGACAGATGGAGAGATGGGGAGAGGGAAAGAGAGATGGATGGATGGTCATGTTAGACCTACAGGTAAAAAGTTTGCTGCCACCACTTCAACACAATGGGTCTATCATGGTCAAGTTGAGCAGCACATTTCGCGTGCAGAACAAGCCGGCATCTTCATCCCACAAAAGCTATTAAACCGGCGTCAGATTTATCGCTGACAATCGGGTCACCCTTTCTTTCTTTCCCGCCTGTCCCGAAATAATGTTTGCCAAGCGGCGATCACAGCTATTATTAAAACAATATCAGGCCCTAAAAATATACTGTTCCGGGGAAGATCTGTGTGGCTGTAAGCAGCAAACCATTTAGCAGCCGTCCAGGGGGTGTGCCGGGCTCGCACCAATCAGACGGCAAGTGTGAAGATGCTACGGCAACTCGGAGGGGAAAGGTCAGAAGGGATGAAAAGGGAGAGGAGCAAGAATGCGCGGGGGGGGGGGGGGGGGGGGGGGATGAGGCAAACCAAGTTGTCAAAAATGGTTTGTTTTCGTCAGGAGGCTCCCTTTCCCATTTCTCTTTGGGTCCTTTTGTATTTTAGTGGGTTTCGCTGCACTGCGTTCTGCTGGGACCGGAAGACTTTTTTGCTATCGCGTACACACGTCGTAGGTTTTTCCCGGTATGCCACATGTATGTTCTTCTCATGATGTGTATATATATAATGTATAGTACTGATTTATCAATGCACAAATAATGGTGGAAAAAATACATACATTTTAAAGGAAAAGTTGGGTACCAGGAAATAGAAACACCCCCCTCTCTCTCCTGTAAAGAAACTCAAGGCCTCTTACAAATTCATTTCCCTTCCTCTCTCTACAGCACAGGTGACAAACTCACCTCCCTCCAGATGTTGTGGACTACAGTTCCCATCATCCCTGCCAGCATCATGCTCGCAGGGGATGGTGGGAACTGTAGTCCATAACATCTGGAGGGCTGCGAGTTTGACACCTTTGCTCTACAGCCGTGGTGGCGAACCTTTGGCACTCCAGATGTTATGGACTACAATTCCCATCAGCCCCTGCCAGCACGGCCAATTAGCCATGCTGGCAGGGGCTGATGGGAATTGTAGTCCATAACATCTGGAGTGCCAAAGGTTCACCACCACTGCTCTACAACATACACCTTGTGAGGTAGGTGGGGCTAAGAGAGTTCTGAGAGAACTGTGACTGGCCCAAGGTCACCCAGCAGGTTTTGTGTGTAGGAGCGGGGAAACAAACCCATTTCACCGAATAAGAGTTTTCTGCTGATGTGGAGGAGAGGGGAATCAAACCTGGTTCTCTGGATTAGAGTCCACCCGCTCTTAACCACTACACCACTCTGGCTCTCTTGGACTCTCATTTGGAGATCGATTGCAATGGCCGAAGATCTCCAGGTCCCACCTGTAAGTTGGCAACGCTACTAAATAAACAAAATAAACAGGAGGGCATGGGATCTGAGCAACCGAGGTTCACTGGATTCAGGCAAAACGCAAATAGCTTGCGGCCAGAGATATGAACACTGTAGTCCATAAATCAAGTTGCCGGCATGGAAGAATAGAGGTTATAATTTTGGGGTATAACCAAGCTGAGACGGGAACCCTAGCACTGAAGAAGCTGTGCCAGTAGGGATTAGCTTTTTTATTAAGACTGATTAATGCTGTCACAAACTGGGGGAAAATTGCCAGATGGGCGAAGAAGCAGCGCAACGCTCTCGAACAAAAACGGGAGATCTGCCCCCCCAAAAACGTGGAATACTGCGGAACAAAACAAATGCGAGCCGCAGATGCCTGCATTCAGACCACCCACAAGCAATTTATCTTTGTTACAGGGGAAAACCCAGCGAGCACTATTACGCTCAGAGGGAAAGAAAGAGAAGGCCCGCCGCACCGTATTAGAACTGATGCCGAGGTCCCCAGAGCATCTCCCCAAAGAAATACAAAGTGGGTTTATTATTTTATTTATTTATTTCGCATTTTTAACCCCTCCCGATCCCCCAGAGGGCTCAGGGAGGCGTACGACCGCTTAAAAATAGAATATATGGAGTAGTCAGAAAGGGTTTCTTAGAATATTAAAGAGCTAAATAAGAACAAAGTCGTATTAAACAACATTTATAAATGTTTGTAAACACTTTCTGAATAAAAAAAGTTATTTTCTCTTTTTTGTTCCATAGGCTATATGCAATATTAATTCGTGGGTTTGCGTATTGATTCGTGGGTTTTCTTAAGTTTCCTAATAAAGGTTTAAATGTAAGAAAATAGAATATATTTAAAACAATAAAATAGTTAAATCCAATAAATACAGAAAGCACAGTTTAGTAAACAACGCTAGTAAGAATTGCGCCAAATAGTCTTGCCCATGGGAGACCAACTATGATGAAACCTAACCCGGTTGGTTTGAAGAAGAAGAAGAGTTTGGATTTATATCCCCCCTTTCTCTCCTGCAGGAGACTCAAAGGGGCTTACAATCTCCTTGCCCTTCCCCCCTCACAACAAACACCCTGTGAGGTCGGTGGGGCTGAGAGAGCTCCGAGAAGCTGTGACTAGCCCAAGGTCCCCCAGCTGGCGTGTGTGGGAGTGCACAGGCTAATCTGAATTCCCCAGATCAGCCTCCTCAGCTCAGGCGGCAGAGCTGGGAATCAAACCTGGTTCCTCCAGATTAGATACACAAGCTCTTAACCTCCTACGCCACTGCTGCTCCTGAGGGAAACACCTGGAGGAATAGCTCTGTCTTACAGGCCCTGCGGAATTGATTTAAATCCCGCAGGGCCCTGATCTCATAAGGGAGCTTATTCCATCGGGTTGGGGCCAGCACCGAAAAAGCCCTGGCCCTCGAAGGAAGCCAACCGGACATCTTTTGGCCCAGGGATCTACAGATGATCACCAGAAAAACATCAGTGAACTCACCAAAGTGAAGGACCGACTCTGGAGCTTTTTTTGATTTACAGAAGAGTCATCAGTGAGGGGTCGGGGAGAGCTAAGGGAAAGCACCCAAATCAAATCCCGGCATTCGTGCTTGGAACTAAATCCATGGAATTCACAACCTCAAATTGGCAACCTTATGTTTGAAAGATATTTCTGAGTGTTCCTCAGGAGCCTTTCGAAATGGGGCACCTTCATCCTCTACTCCAATCCAAACTCCTCCTCCTCCTCCTCCTCCTCCTCCTCCTCCTCTTCTTCTTCTTCTTCTTCTTCTTCTCCTCCTCCTCCTCCTCCTCCTCTGGATGTTATGTACTACAGTTCCCATCATCCCCTGTCAGCATCATGCTGGCAGGGGATGATGGGAACTGTAGTCAACATCTGGAGGGCTGCAAGTTTGACACCTGTGCCCTACTCTGCACAAATACATAAAAACTGCCTTATGACAATGGGGTAGACATGAGGTCTTCTGAATGCAAAGATCTGAAGCTCTGTCACTGAAGCTCTGTCGACAGAAATCTCTCTCTCTCTCTCTCTCTCTCTCTCTCTCTCACACACACACACACAATACTAGTATCAGGGGGCATTCATTGAAAATGCTGGGGGGAAGAATTAGGACTAATAAAAGGAAACACTTCTTCACGCAACGTGTGATTGGTGTTTGGAATATGTTGCCACAGGAGGTGGTGATGGCCACTTACCTGGATAGCTTTAAAAGGGGCTTGGACAGATTTATGGAGGAGAAGTCGATCTATGGCTACCAATCTTGCAAATGCAAAATTGCAAATGCCTTAGCAGACCAGGTGCTCAGGAACAGCAGCAGCAGAAGAAGGCCCTTGCTTTCACATCCTGCATGTGAGCTCCAAAGGCACCTGGTGGGCCACTGCGAGTAGCAGAATGCTGGACTAGATGGACTCTGGTCTGATCCAGCAGGTTAGTTCTTATGTTCTTATGTTCTTAATCTTGATCCTCCTTGATCTGAGGTTACAAATGCCTTAGCAGACCAGGTGCTCGGGAGCAGCAGCAGCAGCAGCAGCAGAAGGCCATTGCTTTCACCTCCTGCATGTGAGCTCCCAAAGGCACCTGGTGGGCCACTGCGAGTAGCAGAGAGCTGGACTAGATGAACTCTGGTCTGATCCAGCAGGCTAGTTCTTATGTTCTTATGAGTTCCCTGCATGTGTTGATGTGAATTATAGCCTTCTGAGCTGAAAACTACAGTTCCCACCATCCTTTGCAATTGTGTCTGATTCCGAGCATGCCCCGCCAGCTGTTGCCCGCCAGCTGCCTTGGTGATTACGAACGCCACCAACTGTGCAGCTGCAAACACGCTTGTTTAATTGGCAAACAAATCATCAATGTGAACATATGGGGTGCTTGGTTGGAGAGAATAAAATGGATATTACGAGGCTGGTTTGTTGGATATGTTGTTTGTGAGAATTGCCTTTCTGGATGTTCTGGTGGAGATAGGTCAGGTTGGGGTAGAGTTGCTGGCTCTGGGTGCGGATGCTAGGGAGGGCAGTGCCTGAGCAAGGGAGGGCACACAGCGGAGAAGTGATGCCATAGAGTCAGCCCCGCTCTGCCACTTGAACTGTGGAGGCTTATCTGGTGAACCAGTTGAGCTTGTGCACTCCCACACTTGCCAGCTGGGTGACCTTGGGCTAGTCACAGTTTTTCGGAGCTCTCTCAGCCCCATCCACCTAACAGGATGTTTGTTGAAGGGAAAGGAGTTCGTTGTTGAGGAGGGGGAAGGGAAAGGAGGAGCAGCAGTGGCGTAGTGGTTAAGAGCAGGTGTACTCTAATCTGGAGGAATCGGGTTTGATTCCCCGCTTTGCTACCTGAGCTGTGGAGGCTTATCTGGGGAATTCAGATTAGCCTGTACACTCCCACATACGCCAGCTGGGTGACCTTGGGCTAGTCACAGTTCTTCGGAGCTCTCGCAGTCCCATCTACCTCACAGTGTATTTGTTGTGAGGGGGGAAAGGTAAGGAGTTTGTAAGCCCATTTGAGTCTTCATACAGGAGAGAAAGGGGTGATATAAATCCAACTCCTACTCCTCCTCTTCCTCTTCTTCTTCTTCTCCTCCTTCTCCTCCACCCAGCTGTTGATTGACTTTGTCGTATCTTTGCAGGCTTTCATAGAATTCCGCTCGGACAGAGATCCATTGCAGAGTTTCAAGCTGCCACTGCTTGGATGTCCCGATATCTTTAATCTGGAGATGAGCTGTTCAGCCAGGAAACCTCCAGTCCCCACCTGGAGGTTGGCATGCCTGTGTTGGGATGATTCCCTGCAGAGATAAATTAACCCCACAGTGAAAAGTAAAATGGCTGCGAACTCCAATGCGTTGCTCCTCGCTTTGATCTTGTCTTCATTAGTCCACTGCCTTTGCTTTGCAGCATAATTAATACTTTCCCAATCAAAGGCCTCTCATCAGCAAAGAGTAAGTAAGTCCTGTGGTTGTTTTAATCACATGTGCCTAGTTAAAAATAAGCTATCGAACTGGGCTGGGATGAGAAGAAGGAGCTTTCAACTCAGTGGTGAAACCAGCCCCGCGAGTACTCAAAAGCCCATTAGGATGGAAAGTCAAATAAGCGCCGATCATTATCCTTAGCAACAAGAACTGCTACTGGGTTTCCCACTTATTTCCTTCCTCTTGTTTATTGATATTTCTACCTGGCCTCATACGAGCATCTCTTTGCAACGTACAAATATTTTGAAAAAAACAAAAACCACAATAAAAAACAGCATAAATAAAAACCACAATAAAAAGCATAATAAAAACCACAATAAAAACTACAACAAAAGCATCTCTCCATCTCTATCTATATATTCAAGTAACAGTAATAGCATCTCTAGCATCAGGTCCAAACCTGGAAGGTTTGTGTACAAGGCAAAGAAATAACTCGGGGGCGGGTGTGTGTGTTTGTGTTAAGAAAAGTGCAAAAATGTTCAGCTACATACACATGAAAGAGCCTCTACTGAATCAGGACCCTTGGTCCTTCGAGGGCCGTAACAAGCCAGCGTGGCATAGTGGTTAAGTGCAGGTGCAATCTAGTCTGGAGAACCGGGTTTGATTCCCCGCTCTGCCGCTTGAGCTGTGGAGGCTTTTCTGGTGAGCTAGTTTAGCTTGTGTGCTCCCACACATGCCAGCTGGGTGACCTTGGGCAAGTCACAGTCCTTCCGAGCTCTCTCAGCCCCACCCATCTCACAGGGTGTTTGTTGTGGGGCGGGGGAAGGGCAAGGAGATTGCAAGCCCCTTTGAGTCTCCTTACAGGAGAGGAAAGGAGGATGTAAATCCAAACTCCAACTCCTCCTCCTCCTCCTCCTCCTCCTCCTCCTCCTCCTCCTCTTCTTCTTCTTCTTCTTCTTCTTCTTCTTCTTCTTCTTCTTCATAATAATAATAATAATAATAATAATAATAATAATAATAATAATAATAATAATAATAATAATAATAATACTAACAACAACAACAACAACAACAACCAACATTTCATTGCTGCCAGTGTAATTTGTTCTTTAAAATATTGTAAACTTTTGGGTAGAACACACCTATTCTTGCGTAGAAATGAGTGGCTCTTCCCAAAACATTGTTTCTTTCGACATTTGGTTTCTAATTTTGTGACGGTTTCGTCTCTCTGACTGTTATTTTTGTAGGATCTGTTGCTGTTGTGTGCACGCACTATAAGGCTGCCATAGGCAGTTTGGGATGTTATTTATATGCATAAAACCGGCGTAAAGTATAGTCCTGATGGTTGTACAAATCATACTGCAAAATACATCGTGTTTTATAGGCAGAAGGGAAAACAGAGAATCAACCGTCTGAGATGCACGAGGGGAGAAGTGACATCGAAAGGAGAATTTTTGGGGTCAAAACCAGCCAGGATGAGAAATTGAAAATTACCCCTCTCTCCCGCCTGGCAGTGTTTGTAGCCTCTTTCACTTTCCGCCTCCTGGGATAGTCCCTGCCGAGATCCCAGCTGCCGTGGCAAACGTGCGGCCTTCGCCGCAAACTGCCAGCATATATCTTCCCCTGCCGGGGTATTTGTGCTTTACCCAGACATTCCAACAGCTCCCCGGTCACAATCACAGTTTGATCTACGCTATAATTGCACAGATCTATCAGGTTCGTGGGAGGGGGGTGGGGGGGAAGGCAGGAAGGTTTCCTCGAGCTCTTGAAACACCAACGAAGGAAGAGTGTCAGCTATGGAGCAGAGACAGAAGAATTGTGTCTGTCTGTGCTTCCCGGAAGCTATGGAGACACCCCCCCCCCTTCCATTGGTAGGGATTCCAGGCGTAGAGCCAGCGTGGTGTAGTGGTTAGGAGCAGGTGGACTCTAATCTGGAGAACCAGGTTTGATTCCCCACTCCTCCACCTGAGTGGCCGATTCTCAGCAGTGGCGTAGGAGGTTAAGAGCTCGTGTATCGAATCTGGAGGAACCGGGTTTGATTCCCAGCTCTGCCGCCTGAGCTGAGGAGGCTTATCTGGGGAATTCAGATTAGCCTGTACACTCCCACACACGCCAGCTGGGTGACCTTGGGCTAGTCACAGCTTCTCAGAGCTCTCTCAGCCCCACCTACCTCACAGGGTGTTTGTTGTGAGGGGGGAAGGGCAAAGAGATTGTAAACCCCTTTGAGTCTCATACAGGAGAGAAAGGGGGGATATAAATCCAAACTCTTCTTCTTCTTATCAGGTAGCCTGGATTTGTTTCTCCACTCCTACACATGATGTCTGCTTGGTGACTTTAGGCTAGTGCCAGTTCTTTGGAACTCTCTCAGCCCCACCTACCTCACAAGGTAGAGACAAGAATGGAAGCAGGGCATGAGCAGCTTAGAGAGCTAGCATGGTGTAGTCATGGTTAAGAGCAGGTGCACTGTGACCTGGAGAACCGGGTTTGATTCCCCGTTCTGCCACTTAAGAGGTGGAGGCTTATCTAGGGAACCAGATTAGCTTGTGCACTCCCACACACGCCAGCTGGGTGTCCTTGGGCTAGTCACAGTTCTTCAGAGCTCTCTCAGCCTCACCCACCTCACAGGGTGTTTGTTGAGGGGCGGGAGAGAGAAAGGAGATGATAAGCCCCTTTGAGTCCCCTTACAGGAGAGAAAGAGGAGCTATAAATCCAAACGCTGCTTCTTCTGAACTTGAAAATGGTCGATCTGGAAGGGAATTCTGTGGCACTATGCCCCACGGAGAACACTATAGGAGCAGCAGTGGCGTAGGAGGCTAAGAGCTCATGTATCTAATCTGGAGGAACCGGGTTTGATTCCCAGCTCTGCCGCCTGAGCTGTGGAGGCTGATCTGGGGAATTCAGATTAGCCTGTGCACTCCCACACACGCCAGCTGGGTGACCTTGGGCTAGTCACAGCTTCTCGGAGCTCTCTCAGCCCCACCTACCTCACGGGGTGTTTGTTGTGAGGGGGGAAGGGCAAGGAGATTGTAAGCCCCTTTGAGTCTCCTGCAGGAGAGAAAGGGAGGATATACATCCAAACTCCTCCTCCTCCTCCTCCTCCTCCTCCTCCTCCTCCTCCTCCTCCTCCCCCCCCCCCACCCCCCCCCCCCCCCCCCCCCCCCCCCCCCCCCCCCCCCCCCCCCCCCCCCCCCCCCCCCCCCACCTCCCCTCCCCCCCACCCCCCCATCTTCTTCTTCTTCTTCTTCTTCTTCTTCTTCTTCTTCTTCTTCTATACCCCACTGATGTCCCTTTTTCTCAGCCTTCAGTTTGCAGCCGTATCCCCCACCCCCCAATTCTGCCTGCAGCCAGAGGGACATGGTAACGCTATGCCACGGTCCCCAAAGGCGTCATGATCCTTCAAGGCCAAAGAATACACAAAGAGGAGAGCGTACAGAGAGGCAGTTTCGGAGCTGGGTCCCCCGGGGAAACCGAGCCACGCTGAATTTCTGTCCAAAGCAAAAATTCTCTGCAGCAAAAATTTCTATGTGGGTCAGCCTGGAAACCGTGTTTTCGCATCTTGCGAGCCGCTATTTGGAACTCTCTCTCTCTCTTTTTTTGTGCTAGTTTTTTTTTTCCCGAGGATATGAACAGCATATGTGCAGGAAAAGAACGCCGGGCTCTACGTTTGGGAAATCTCCAAAGAGCCCGGCGTATGTGGCCTGCATCCCAACGTTTGTCAAACGAAAACAGGTGTATGTACGCGCGGGCATTTGACAGGCTGCAGTCCCACACGGAGAGCGAAAGAGAACACGATCTTAAAAAAAACCCACACAGCGCACGGCCATTTCTGTGAAGTCTGGCAGCTGCCAGGCCCAACTTAGAGGTATTTCAGAACCTTCTAAAATGGGGGGTTTTCCCACCCTTCAAAAGCCGCAGAACGTGTAAATTTAGATCTCACAGATAAGTGTCTTTCCTCAGGTGTGTCAGACGAAGACAACTCCCGGGCATTTCCTGTACACATCTTACATGACTGACTTTTTTAAAAAAAAGTCTCCCTTGTTCTCGTTTTTCTCCCCCCCCCCTTTAACCAACTGTCTGTTTCTTCTACGACACATTCTTCTTTTCTGTTGTCTGTATTGATTTTTTAAAAAAAACACTTTGCGAGCCATCTTGGTTTCAAATCCGACGTGAGGTACGGTAGATGCTCCGCAAAACGTAGATCCATTTTTCCCCCACCAAAGCAAATCTACAAGTTATGCATTCTTTTCTTGAAGAAGAAGAAGAAGAAGAAGAAGAAGAAGAAGAAGAAGAAGAAGAAGAAGAAGAAGAAGAAGAAGAAGAAGAAGAAGCCCCCCCACCAAAGCCTCCACAGCTCAGGCGGCAGAGCTGGGAATCAAACCCGGTTCCTCCAGATTAGATACACGAGCTCTTAACCTCCTACGCCACTGCTGCTCCTTGAAGGTGTTTGGTCATACAAGCGAATCCCCCACCCACCCAGCCACCCCCACACCCAAAATTGTTGGTGAGTCCAGGTTGAAGATGGGAACGGTAATGGAAACATGTTCTGAGCCTCTTATTAAATTTCACTGGTACAAATCATTTGCAAGTGCAACTTCCTGCTATCCGAAGACGGTGATCCTACGGCCACTTTCTTGGGAGGAATCCCCTCTGAGTAAACTGAGATTTCTTTCTCTCTAAATAAGCAGATGATTTAGCAGCGTGGTAAATGGTTTCTTTCCTCCCAGAATTGCAGGTGTTCGTATTCCCCGTGTGCTAGGGCTAGATTTTGGGCATGGAGTATTGGAGCGACCGCACTTGGGAGTCCTGTGTCCAGTTCTGGTCGCCACATCTCAAAAAGGATATTGAAGAGATAGAAAAAGTGCAGAGAAGGGCAACGAGGATGAGTGAGGGACTGGAGCACCTTCCCTATGAGGAGAGGCTGCAGCGTTTGGGACTCTTTAGTTTGGAGAGGAGACGTCTGAGGGGGGAGATGATTGAAGTCTATAAAATGATGCATGGGGTAGAAAATGTTGACAGAGAGAAATCTTTCTCTCTTTCTCACAATACTAGAACCAAGGGGCATTCATTGAAAATGCTGGGGGGAAGAATTGGGACTAATAAAAGGAAACATTTCTTCACGCAACATGTTATTGGTGTTTGGAATCTGCTGCCACAGGAGGTGGTGGTGGCCACTAACCTGGATAGCTTTAAAAGGGGCTTGGACAGATTTATGGAGGAGAAGTCGATTTATGGCTACCAATCTTGATCCTCTTTGATCTGAGATTGCAAATGCCTTAACAGTCCAGGTGCTCAGGAGCAGCAGCCGCAGAAGGCCATTGCTCCCAAAGGCACCTGGTGGGCCACTGCGAGTAGCAGAGAGCTGGACTAGATGGACTCTGGTCTGATCCAGCAGGCTCGTTCTTATGTTCTTATGTTCTTAATTGGGAAGGGGAGAGACCTCAGTGGAGTATAATAATTGGCAAGTGCTTGGTTTGGAACCTCCCACCATTTTGTGATTGGCTCCTGCTATTTGAGGGGACACCCATTGGCCTGTCTCAAAACTCCAACCGGCTCACAGACTCTAGTTTGGGGACCCTGCCCCAGGTAACTCGGCAAGTTCCATACAAAAGGGGAGACTTGAATGGGGGTGTTCTTCGACCCTCGTCTACCACCCTAAGCACTACACCACACTACCTCTCTATGCATCTTCTCCGTCTGCTGTAAGATTTAGCCCGCTGTAGGTTTGCACCTTGAAACTGGATGCTACGCAAATAATTGTCACTGAAAGAGTTGTTTACTTGTCACCTGTGGAGTAGAGTAGTCACAGCCATCAAAGTTGCACCGTTCCAGGTTGGCCCTGGATCAAAACCGACCCAGCAGCTCTTCGCCTTGGCTGTCTCAAAACTGACCCAGGTTAGCACTAACCATTGTAATGAATAATAGACAGAGGCACCGAAGGAGCGTCTTTGAAAAATGGCACTCTGCCGTTGCATGCGAAACACCACAGGCTGTAGCAGGGCCAGCTGGAAGCACATGAAAGATTGCTCCAGCATTTTTGTTTCTCAGCTGTGGAAGAATTCGGGGGGGGGAAAGCCCTCGCGAAGGACTCTGTGTGTTGCCTGGTAGCAAATAAAATGGGGTCAGCAGCCCTCAGCTTTGTGGACCTGGGTTTTGCAACTGTTCGAAAAGCTGTCCAGCGGGCAGAGAAATATATCCTCCCCTCCGCTCCCCTCCTGTACGCTCGCCAAGTGTAGCAACAAATGTTATTCAAAGCAAAGTTGTTCCTGAAAGTATCTAAATTGTTCTCTGGAGTTCATCTTTCCAAATGACTCGATCGTGTTTCCAGTACATTTGGAATTCTCTGTCGAGGCAGAATTAGACCAACGATTACACCAAGGAATATGTGAGTCGATGGGAAACTCCAATGGTCGCACCCTTGGAAGCGAATGGCAAGGTTTTGGGGTTCCCCGAGGGGGGTCGCACTCTTGAAAGTGAATGGCAAGGTTTTGGGGTTCCCCGAGGGGGGGGGTCACACCCTTGGAAGCGAACGGCAAGGTTTTGGGGTTCCCCGAGGGGGGTCGGTTTTAGTTCTCGGATGCTGACTGTATTATTGTTATTAGTTTTAATAGGGAGACAGGGCTAGTATTATATTTGTACTGGTTTTTAACTTTTCCCTGTCTGCATATATTTATTTGTACACCGCCCTGAGCCCTCCGGGGGACGGCGGTATAAAAATCGCCCCCCCCCCCCCCCCCCCACCCCCCCCCCCCGCCACCACCCCCCCCCCCCCCCCCCCGTCTCCCCCCCCCCCGCCCCCCCCTCCCCCCCCCCGCCCCGCCCCCCCCCCCCCCCCCCCCCCCCCCCCCGCCCCCCCCCCCCCCCCCACCGCCCCCCCCCCGCCCCCCACCCCCCCCCCCCACCCACCCCCCCCCCCCCCCCCCCCCCCCCCCCCCCCCCCCGCCCCCCCCCCCCCCCCCACCCCCCCCTCTCCCCCCGCCCCCCACCCCCCCCCCCCCCCACCCCCCCCCCCCCCCACCCCCCCCCCCCCCCACCCCCCCCCCCCCCCACCCCCCCCCCCCCCCACCCCCCCCCCCCCCCACCCCCCCCCCCCCCCACCCCCCCCCCCCCCCACCCCCCCCCCACTATAAGTTTAATAAATAAATAGGTAGGTAGGTAGGTAGGTAGGTAGATAGATAGATAGATAGATAGATAGATAGATAGATAGATAGATAGATAGATAGATAGATAGATAGATAGATAGATAGATAGATAGATAGATAGATAGATAAGGTGTGGATTTGTGATGCTTATAAATGTTCTATGTGACTCGTACCTGGTATCTGTGGTGAGTCAGTCATCGGCACCTGTGGTGAGTCAATTCTTTGCAACCTTCTTTGCAAAACTGGACTCGGCACAGGCCTACCAGCGACTGTTGGTAGATGGAGCCGCAGTGGAGGCTCATACTATTGTGACCTGACAGGGGACATTTAAGGCAAAGCGCTTCCAGTTTGGGGTCACAGCGGCCCCTGGCATTTTTTCCAATGGAAGAAATCTTGAAAAATTTGCCGGGGGCTCATACGGTACTTCGATGCTGTTCTTGTTGCAGGTGCGTCCGAGAGCGAGCGGATGGTTCCGGTGCGGGGTGCGTTGGCCTCGGGTGAAGGTCTTCCCTGTCGTCTTTTATTTGATTCTTTTACCTGGAGATGGAGGTTGAACTGCATGCTAGCGGACGCTCCGCCCCTGAGTCGTAAGTAACCCTTCCCTGGGGATATGGCGTCCGAAAAGGTGCCTTCAGCTCTCCACACGATCTTGACTTGTTTTGAAACAGCAGAAAACATTATAAAGTGACACTCTTGCCGTCATGGCCCGGTGGTGCTTCTGTGGGAGTCGAAGTCAGAGGCCAAGCTTGCCGGAGGGGAAGCCCTTAACGGCGTCCTGCCCTGAGCCCCGCACCTGTGTCCTTCCCCTCTTGCCCCCTGTACTCAGCCGGCTTCGACAAAACAATCTGGATCAATGCAAGGCCACGAAAGGCAGCGTTTCCCTCTCAAACCGGAGAACTCTCGTCCATCTGGCTGTGGTATTTATAGCTTCCTCCGGCATTGTTCTCCCGTTCCAAAATAAAAAATCACAGAAACGAGGGAGGGGAGGGAGCAATTCGGACGGCAAGGGCAGCGCCAGATCCGTCCCGCTAAGCGTTTTCACCTTCCTTCCAGCCGTTTGTTTTCAAGGCACCCCGTTCTGGCCCCAAACCCGCTCTCTTCTTCATCGTCCATCTCTTCTTCCACTTCTCGGGACCCCCGCAGGATGTACCGAGCTGAGGTCTGATGAAAAGACATGTGGGTGTGCGACTGATCCTTTCGTAAGCGAAAAGCCTCTTTTGTGGAATGGTTACTTAGGAGAACAAGAGCGGGGTTTTATTTTATTTGTTTTACTTTATGTCCTGGCACTTTTCACCCCTCTGCGCCCCAGCTGCTTCTCTCTTTCATTTCATCCTCCCAAAAGTCCTAATCACTGTCCCAAGGAAGGGTGTTCCTGTATACCAATACTTAAAGGCCAGGCTCTGATAAGTTATTCTCCGTTCCTGAGTACACACCCTCCTACCAGTAAGAAGGTTTACGTAGTGGCGGAGCAGCAGTGGCATAGGAGGTTAAGAGCTCGTGTATCTAATCTGGAGGAACCGGGTTTGATTCCCAGCTCTGCCGCCGGAGCTGTGGAGGCTTATCCGGGGAATTCAGATTAGCCTGTGCACTCCCACACACGCCAGCTGGGTGACCTTGGGCTAGTCACAGCTTCTCGGAGCTCTCTCAGCCCCACCCACCTCACAGGGTGTTTGTTGTGAGGGGGGAAGGGCAAGGAGATTGTCAGCCCCTTTGAGCCTCCTGCAGGAGAGAAAGGGGGGATATAAATCCAAACTCCTACTCCTCCTCCTCCTCCTGTTCTTTTTCTTCTTCTTCTTCTTCTTCTTCTTCTTCTTCTTCTTCTTCTTCTTCTTCTTCTTCTTCTTCTTCTTCTTCTTCTTCTTCTTCTTCAGAACATTTCTACGCCGCCTATTTACAGACCCTGCTCAAGATGGTCTTCAATTAAGAATCCCTGCCTTGTCTTGGTGGCGTTTAGGATGCCAAAATCCAGAGAATTTAAGAAGTCTCCTCTTCTCTGGCATCTTTCGCTTCAAAGGAAGCCGAGGCTGGAAAGGCTGCCTGCAACTTCCTACCACTGGGGGAAGGGGGAGTGTGAAATGGTATTTTTAACACAGACGCCATATGTCTCCAGTGTTCTGTCCTCTCAAAGCCATCTTGTGCCACCCACTGCTGGGGACACGAGTGACACGTGAGTAATACTCGTTTGCGGATACCAGATTGGCACCTCTTCCACCTTCGGTTACGCTTATTCTTGGCTTTCTTGCCCCTTGCTCACCTGGGTGCGTCCCGATGCTTTTTTCCTGAAAACCAGCCTTTTATATTTTACCCACGCTTGAGCCAGAATACTTCTGCTCTTTTTCTTCACGAGCAATCGAAAGCAGCCTTCTGCTGGATTCGTCCGATGCTACGTCGCTGCAGCTCTCCAGGGTGTCAGACACGGACCCCTTCCGCACACGCAGAATAATGCACTTTCAGTCCACTTTCACAACTGTTTGCAAGTGGTTTTTGCAATTCTGCGCAGTAAAATCCAGCTGCAAAGTGCATTGAAAATGGATTGAAAGTGCATTATTCTGCATGTGCGGAAGGGCCCTGAGTTGGGATTGGAATCCGGCTCTTCCAAACTCTGGTCTCATACTTTATCTATCTATCTATCTATCTATCTATCTATCTATCTATCTATCTATCTATCTATCTATCTATCTATCTATCTATCTATCTATCTATCTATCTGTCTGTCTGTCTGTCTGTCTGTCTGTCTGTCTGTCTGTCTGTCTGTCTGTCTGTCTGTCTGTCTGTCTGTCTGTCTGTCTGTCTGTCTGTCTGTCTGTCTGTCTGTCTGTCTGTCTGTCTGTCTGTCTGTCTGTCATCTATCCGCCCGTCCGTCCGTCCGCCCGCCCGCCCGCCCGCCCGTCCGTCCGTCCGTCTGTCCGTCCGTCCGTCCGTCCGTCTGTCTATTTATTTATTTATTTCCATTTTTAAACAGCCCTCCCCCAGAGAGCTCAGAGCGGTGTACATCAACATCATACAAATACAAATATAAAAACAATCTATAACAATATTAAATTCATAGAATTTAAACAATTTAAAATTTGCAATTTAAAATTTAAGCCCGGGGTCCCCAACTTTTTTGAGTTTGTCTGTGCCTTTGGAATTCTGACGTTGGCGGGTGGGTGCCATCACAAAATGGCTGCCGCGGGAGGTGGAGACCACTACAAAATGGCTGCTGCGGGAGGCGGAACCACACACAAATTCAGGAAGTCAAAGTGCAAGGGAGAAAGGAGTTGATTCTAAATCATATACTGGGAAGAAGGGATGAAAGGGAAAATAAGACCGACACTGCGGTGGCAGGTGCTATTGAAACAATTGTATTTTCATCTGCCCAACCAATCAGATTTCCGGCAGCCAATCAGAAACTTTGCTGGGCAAGAGCTCCACCCAGTTTCTCAAACACCTGGCACGTGCAAGGAAAGGTCTCAGTGGCACCATGTTGGAGACCCCTGCCCTAAATCACACCAAGATGCCTGCTAGATACAGAAAAGGAAGGTGAAACTGGAGGCCTCTGCTCCCAGCCACTCAAGTCTGCATTGTTTGGATCCTGCCTCCTTCCTCTGTTCCGATGTTCTTTTTATTTCAGGCCCTGCCAAGCAGGGATGACCTTGGTTATAAATCGCCAAGCAGTCTAACACAGAGATCTTGAGCAAGGCGGTGTGAATTATGTCGCAGGTCAGCCAGGAGTTATGTTTACTCAGAGGACACAGCAAGGAAGTGTATATATTTTTTCATGGACACCCTGTCTGATGCCAGGCATGCTTCCTCAACAGAAAGCCCCTATGAGTTCAATGGGATTTACTCTCAGGTAAGCACGTCGTTGGCAGTCTTTGCCTGCCCGGATTATTTTTGCAGCGAGGCCACTCCTAGCCCCGAATTCTGATCCCGCCGCAACCGCGAGATCATTCCAGGACACGGTGACAGCACAAACAGAAACACAGCTTGCCGCTGAAGACTTGTGGAAATGGCTCTAAAAATAGCGCCTGGTTTTGGAAAGGGAGGTTATTTGAAAGGAATTTGATTCTCTCTTGTAAGTAAGCCAAGAGGTTTTTTGATAGATGTGTGGCATCATAATCACGTCACCTCGTCTTTCGCTGGAACAAAATGTGACTCTTCTCTAAGGCAGGGAAGATAATACGGGAGTTCTTTTTTTTTGTTTTTGTTTTCACGCCGTCTCGAAAGTCTCGGTCTTTTGAAAGAACACTTCTTCATTCATGTCTAAGTGAGATGCTCTAATGATAGAGGGATTCTTTATTCCCTCCCCTCCCCCAGTCTTTTAAGGAGTTCCGAGAGGAAGCCGTGGTTCTCCCAAGGGGATTACAAGGGCAGACTCAATGTTTGACCTTCACGATAATATTGTCGAGCAGACTGGGTTAAAAGAGAAAATGAGGTCGCTCAGCAGGTCAGCGGGGAGTTGGATGCAAGTCCTTGGCTTTGTAATTGCTACAGCACACTGGATCTTGTGGTTCAAATGAAACAGGGCTGGGAAACAGTCCTCTAAAGGCCCCTTCCGCACATGCAAAATAATGCACTTCCAATCCAGTTTCAGTGCACTTTGGAGCTGGATTTTATGTGCGGAATGGCAAGATTCACTTTCAAGCAACTGTGGAAGTGGATTGAAAGTGCGTTATTCTACATGTGCAGAAGGGGCCGGAGAGCTTCTGGGAGAACTATCATGCTAGATCAGTGGTGGTGAACCTATGGCACGGGTGCCAGAGGTGGCACTCAGAGCCCTCTCTGTGGGCACGCACAGAGTGCCCCCCCCCACACACACATCTAGGCTGGCCTGGGCCACTGGGCTCGATTATTAGCATTAAACCTAAGACCTAGTTTTGGGGAAGCAGTGTAGGGAACCCTGTTAAGCGCTGTTAACCCCACTGATTTTCATGCGCTGAACTAAAGCACAATCCTTTACCTGGGAGTACGCTCGGTTGCTGACAATGGGGCTTGCTTCTGATTAAACCCTCCTAGGGTCGTGATTCACCCGCTGGAAGAGTTGCACGGTTGCTTCAAAGCCAAGCCACCAACGACCACCAAGCTTACTCCCGAGTAACGCACGCCTCGGAGCCAACCATTTTTTCTAAACTAAAACCTCAGTATTCAGGTTAAATTGCCGTGTTGGCACTTTGCGATAAATAAGTGGGTTTTGGTTGCAATTTGGTTCGCCAAAAGGTTCGCCATCACTGCGCTAGATGAACTATGGAACTGTCACGCGTTTGGGCTGCTTCCAGTACATTAAAGAGATTGTTACATAGATTGGTATTACTGGCTCTTGTATCACAAAAGGAGGGCAAAAGAATTTGATACGACATCTTAATGATGACCTTGGACACCGAATGGGGTATATAAAGCTCCCTAAATTCTTGTTTTGTTCTTTGTTCTTGTTTTGTTGTACAACCCCCTGAGCCCTTCGGGGGTAGGGCGGTTTATCAAATCGAATTGATGATGATGATGATGATGATGATGATGATGATGATGATGATGATGATGATGATGATGATAGTAATAATAATAATAATAATAAAAAATGAGTGGGGCTTCGAACCAGGTCCTAGTCCGATACTCTAACCACTACACAACACTGTCTCATGTGTGTCAGCAATAACCCTCAAATGTCTTTCTTAAGATACACTTACGCAACTGGCCTTTCCTTTTGGCAGTACAACTATCTTTAAACGGAAAAGCATATATATGAGATTTTCTGCATCTTTCAGCGTGTCTCTAACATTTGCGAGTTCGCCTCCTTTTTCGAAGATGTCAGCCAAGATATTGCAAATGACAAATATTTGTTTTTTTGCTCACAGCAAACAGGTTGAATTGGGTGGAAAGTGGCAAAGACTGTCGCTTTCCATAGGAAACGGGCAAATTTAATAAGGGGTCCGTCAGTCAAGCAAAGCTTCCTTTTTAAAAAAACATTATTTTATTAGAACTTTATGAAAGACAAACAGAAACAACCACTAAGAATATAACAAAAACTAGACCGTAACAAGGAAGGAAGGGCGCCCAATTTCCTCTGCGCCAAATGTAAAAACAGTTAAACAATTACCCCTTGCTCCCCAATTAGCCAGCGTGGCGTAGTGGTTAGGAGCAGGTGGATTCTAATCTGGAGAACCAGGTTTGATTCCCCACTCCTCCACCTCAGTGGCAGAGGCTTATCTGGTGAACTAGATGTGTCCCCATGCTCCTACATTCCTGCTGGGTGACCTTGGGCCACCCAAGAGAGTTCTCTCAGGACTTTCTCAGCCCCGCCGACCTCACAAGCTGTCTGTTGTGGGGAGAGGAAGGGAAAGGAGCTTGTAGGCCTCCTTCCAGGAGAGAAAGGTGGGGTATAAATCTAAACTCTTCTTCAATTAATCAATCAGAATTTCCTGATGAGGTAGGACTAGGGGTGCGCTCGCAAAATCTGTTTACCATACTGGAACGGCTGCCTGTCGGGCAGCTGCTGTATTCAGTTTAATTTAATTAGGTTCACATCTTCGGATTTTTTTCCCCTAAAATGTGTTTTATCCTGTCTGACAAAATGGAGGAAAATAGCAACAGCCAACTATTGTCAGGAGCTGGCTGCCGGGAGCTTCTGTTTGTCGTTTTGAAACAGCTACGTTGGCTGCCTGTTTCAGAGTTTGATTCAAGGGGTTGGTTATGAACCTTTTGAACTGTTTATAACTTGGGACCCACACATAAGAACATAAGAACAAGCCAGCTGGATCAGACCGGAGTCCATCTAGTCCAGCTCTCTGCTACTTGCAGTGGCCCACCAGGTGCCTTTGGGAGCTCACCTGCAGGATGTGAAAGCAATGGCCTTCTGCTGCTGCTGCTGCTCCCGAGCACCTGGTCTGCTAAGGCATTTGCAATCTCAGATCAAAAAGTTCAAGATTGGTAGCCATAAATCGACTTCTCCTCCATAAATCTGTCCAAGCCCCTTTGAAAGCTATCCAGGTGAGTGGCCATCACCACCTCCTGTGGCAGCATATTCCAAACACCAGTCACACGTTGCGTGAAGAAGTGTTTCCTTTTATTAGTCCTAATTCTTCCCCCCACATTTGAAGGACCGTCTGTTTCCATATGTGCCTGTGCTCCAACTACGGTCAAGAGCAGGGGTGGGCAATTATTTTTTCCACGGGGCCGCATAAGAAACAGAAAATATTTTGGAGGGCCGGGCCAAAAGGCTGAACTCAATTCTGCATAATAGGGGCTGATAAGTGACAGACAGGTGCACAGATCAACTTGGAATCAGTGGCAACAGTTCTGCATGCAACACTATTTGGCACAAAGAATCACAGGCTTAACCTACCTGCATAGTTGTCCACTGTGACAATCAAGCAAGTGGGGAGACTTAAGTCCCTTGACCTACTTTTTTCATCGACTGGTGCTTTTGAAAGCCCCGCAGAAGCCAATTGCCTTGGTTGCCGGCGTCTGCGGGGCTTTCAAAGACGCCTCACTCCCCAGCAAGGCAGGGGGGCCAGTCAGGGTCATCCGGCGGGCCGGATGTGGCCCGCGGGCCGTATAATGCCCAGGTCTGGTCAAGAGGCAACAATTTCCTGGCTATCCTGCCACCTCGGGCCTTTTCTGTTGCGGCTGTGGCTCTGTGGCCCCTTCCCCACACGCAGAATAACGCACTTTCAGTCCACTTTCACAATTGCTTGCAAGTGGATTTTGCTATCCCGCACAGTAAAATTTAGCTGCAAAAAGCATTAAAAGTGGGTTTTGAAAGTGCATTATTCTGCAAATGCGGAAGGGGCTTATGAAATAACTCCCTGAAGCAAGAGGTGGGATCCAGCAGGTTCTCACCAGTTCCCGAGAGTGGGTGACTAATTATTTGTGTGCGCCGAGAGGGGGTTACTCGTTGGGTCCGCTTTTCCGTCTCCACGCCCTCGCCTCCCCGAGAGGTGTCCTGCCTTTGAACGTGAAGGTTCCATATAGCAATGGCGACTAATCATGTCACTCCCTGAACTGGGTTAATCCCTTTCAGGTACCGCAATTCATGGATTCTCAGCCTTTCGTACCTTTTATCTCACCAGTCTCTACCAAAGAACCTGTGTGTTTCACCATTGCTGTGTTCAGATTGGTGAGTTGGGGCATTTTCTATAATGTGATGATGATTTAGAAATGACCTGGTGCAAAAAAAATTGGGGGGGGGGGCGTGGTGGGGTGGCTGCCCATGGGGGGGGCATCCAACTCAGGTTTTGCCCAGGGCTCAGGTTTGCCTAGGTACGCCTCTGCCCCCTTTGCTGAGGTGGGGCTGGCGAGGGAACCTGTTACTAAAAATTTTGGATCCCGCCATTGCCCTGAAGACAGTATGGGCCCATCCTTGGGAATACCTCCAGGGCATTTAAGAGTGTGTGTATGGTAGGCGGAAAAATCTGGGGTTTGCGATTTCGTTTTTGTTTTTAACAGAAAGTGTTTTTTTTTTTAACTATTGTGAGTTACCTTGAGCCGCAAGGAAAGGTAGGATATATGTGTTTTAATAAATAAGCAAATAAATAAATTTGAATTCTAGGGTCGCCCACCTCCCAGTGGGTATATATATGAAACAAATCACACTTAGTATCAAAATAAACAGTTATTCAGCCTACACTATACTAGTGCAAGATATATAATAAACAAAACTCAGAATGAATAGAATACTGGGCAGACAACAGGATAAACTTTAGGGGGGGCTAGCCGCGGTTCTACTGTCTCCCATTGAGACGGAGGCTGCCTGATTTCATCTTGGGCCCTGCCTCCCCCCTTTTGGCCTTTAGACCGGGCGCCTGTTTTTAACAACTTCTGTTGTCTTAATTGTATCTATTTTAGTAACGGCTGCTCAAGTTTTAATGGGTTTCAGTTTTATTCGTATTGATTGCTGTCTTAGGGAACAGCTCTATTGTGAGCCGCCTCGAGCCCTCCGGGGGGGAGGCGGCCTATAAATCCCACAATAATAAAAATAAAATAAATAAACGGGATTTGAGGGAGAAACCTCAAGTGGGGCCTGGCCGTTTCCCAGAATTAAAACTCAGGTCCCGGATTGGGAGCTCAGTTCTTCTGGTGAAAATGGCAGCTTCAGAGACTGCATGGTATCATATGTTCCTGAGCTCCTTCCCCAAAGCCTGCTCTCCTCAAGCCCCCCCCCCCCTACACACACACAAATTTCCAGGTATTTCACAACCCATCCTTGGCAACTCGATTAAATTCCCCTCCACCGCACCCTCTAATCTTTCCCTGAGGATAAGGTGGCCGGGGACCATCTTGCAGAGCAATCTCAGGTGGTCTGAAATACCCGAGGAGAGTGTTCAAACGTCTTCCCCAGCGATGCCTCTAAGTGAGCAGAACTGCTCAGCAAAGTACAGCCGTTTGCTTCCGACTCTGCAAACACACCGACGGATCCAAATTAATGAATTCATCTGGCGTGCTCTGGCTCTCCCCAGTTTGCAAAGCCCGGGACTCACTCTCCGTTGTTTAGCTAGCCAGACATTGGAAGGCCGGTCACATCGGCCTCCACGATCAATACTTAGCCCCGCCGGCCCTCCTCCGACACCCCTCTGAGTGGAAGTAGGGGGAAGCCGGCGAGGAAATGTAACCCCCTCTCGCAGATCCAGCAGGCGCAGCCTGCAGCCCCCACAGAACATCACAGGAAGGAATTCGGCTTCCCTTCCTCAATTACCTTTTCTTTGTAGGAACTTCGTGGTTTGCATGCTGACTAGGCTTCGTTACCTTTAAACAGCTTGCAGGGCTCCAGGGCCCGGAGGGAATCCGGGCTTGGCTTTTCGGCCGGCAAGAAGCGAGCGTTTCGAAACTCCAGGTGTAACGGAGGCTGCTTCAGCCGCAGAGCCGCATAACCTTTGCGGCGGAGGATCCTGGCTGAGTTAATGGTAAAGTGTAGACAGGTGGTAAGCCTGGGGCAGAGCTTTAGAAACCACCACTTTGCAAAGCCTTCTGGAGAAAGAAACATTTCTGCAGAAAGTTAAGGGCCATCTCCAAGGATCCGAGCATTAAAGGAGACTTGTTTCTTGACTTTTTCGTTGCCCCCCCCCCCAAAGTCTCTGCCTGGCAACACAAAACAGGGCTTTCAACAGTCTAACAAGAAAGGTAGTAGCAGAGCTAACCTATCAGGCTCTGGAGAGCAGCTTCGGAATAATAACAGACGAACAGTTCTGGGCTCAGCGAAAGATGCCTGAATTTTCGCAAGCGCCCTCCAACAAATACTTGAAATTCTTCAGGGCGTGAATATTCGAGCGGACACTCGAAAATCTCAGGGGTTATGCACAAACCGCTCGTGATTTCTCTGGGCCCACCTTTCTCCTGAAAAGCCCGAGGCACTTGACAGTGATCACTTCAACAAATGTTATTTACGTTATTCGTAGTCCCCCTTTCTCATTTGGACTCAAGGTGGATTACACAGAGTGAATCAGTGCAGTTGACAGATGGAACATCCAGTAAACAACCCAATCGGATTTGGGCAGAGGCATAGCTAGGGGAAATGGAGCCCGGAGCAAAATCTGAGTTTTGGTGCCCCTCCCCCAATGTTCGTTGGTGTTTTTTAATTTGTTAGTGTTTTTTCAGTTTTTGGGCTGCAGGGGGTGCAGTTTTTAGGCTAGCAGCATCAAAATTTCAGGGTATCTTTAGGAGACTATCCTGATGATACCAGACAGGTTTGGTGAATTTTGGTTTAGGGGGTCCAAAATTATGGACTCTCAAAGGTGTAGCCCCCATCTCCTATTAGCTCCCATTGGAAATGATGGGGGATGAGGGCACCACCTTTGGGAGTCCATAACTTTGGACCCCCTGAACCAAACCTCACCTAACTTGGGGGGTATCATCAGGAGAGTCCCCCAAAAACTCCCTGAGATGTTGGCACTGCTAGCCAAACAACTGCTCCCCCTGCAGGCCAAAAACTGAAAAACACCAAAACAAACCTGAAATGTTTGCTGCCCCTCCCAGCTCCCTTGTAGCTCTGCCTCTGGATTTGGGTTGGGATTAATGAATGAATGAATGAATGAATGAATGAATGAATGAATGAATGAATGAATGAATGAATGAATGAATGAATGAATGAATGAATGAATGAATGAATGAATGAATGAATACAACTGATGGATGCAACATTCAGGACCCTTCCGCACATGCAGAATAATGCACTTTCAATCTGCTTTCAATGCACTTTGCAGCTGGATTTCACTGTGCGGAAGAGCAAAACCCACTTGCAAACAATTGTGAAAGTGGATTGAATGTGCATTATTCCGCATGTGCGGAAGGGACCTCTGTAAACAATCCACCAGAAGTCTAAAAAACTGGAACTAAAGCAAAGCATAGGTGTTCACCTGGCCCATTAAATGATCCACAATTACATAGTAGGATTCGAGTTTCAGCAGGCTGTGCACAATAGTATTGACCACGGTCCCGAACAATTTTTCTAATTACCTTTGTGCATCATTTAGTATAATGCAAGTCCATTGCCTGCATAGAACAGCCTTCTGGAATGATTTGGTTTTGTATAGTTGTAGAAAGCCATGACAATCGGAGCCTTTTTTACCTCCTCAGGCTGGCTACTTCACCAGGTTGGGGCCACAATGGAGAAGGCACATAGAATCATAGAGTTGGAAGGGACTCCAAAGGCCATCAAGTCCAATCCCCTGCCATGCAGGAACACACAAATCCTGTGAGATGGCCATCCAGCCTCTCTTCACAAACCTCCAAAAAGGGAGACACCACCACACTCCGAGATAGTGCATTCCACTGTCGAACAGCCCTGACTGTCAGGAAGTTTTTCCTGATGTTCAGGTGGGATCTCTTTTCCTTTACCTTGAACCCCATGCAGTTCCCCTGGTGCACTGGTCTCGGGCAGCAGAGAAACGAAGCTTGCTCCCTCTCCAACATGACGTCCCTTCAAATATCTAAACATGGCTATCATGTCACCTCTTAACCTTCTCTTCACCAAACTCAGGGGTCCCCAAACTTTTTAAACAGGGGGCCAGTTCACTGTCCCTCAGACTGTTGGAGGGCCGGACTAAAAAAAAATATGAACAAATTCCTATGCACAAATGATTGTAAAATGTTTGATTTCACCTTTCAGCCTTTCTGTCATGGTCTATTTTTAGAACAGTGACCAAAGTATGTCAAGTACAGGGTGGGCTCCAAATATTGTTGGGGAGGCTGTTGAATACCTTCCCCTGTAAAAAAAAAGCAGAACTTTTCCCAATGAAGCATTCCATCTTGGGATCAGGTATCTTCCTGGAGTTATTTCCTCTATAGCAGCCAAGCGAAGGCAATTGGCCCGGCCTGGCTGATGCCAATGGAAGTGAGGTAGACAAGCCTGAGAGCAACTTACATGGAGTAGCGAGGAGAGGGAAGAGGCCCGGACCAGGCATTGCCACATGTAAGGTTTCCAACTCTGAGTCAGAAAATGCATGGAGATTTGGGGGTGCCATCATGTAACTGCAATCAACGGCCGTTGGGGCCAGTTCCTCCTCTCCCTCGAGCCCCCACTGCACATGAATGGAGCCATCGCCGCCATGCCTGGCGGGCCGGATAAATGCCTTCAGGGGGCCACATTTGGCCCCCGGGCCGTAGTTTGGGGACCCCTGACCAAACTAAACATCCCCAACTCCCTAGGCCTCTCCTCGTAGGGCATGGATTCCAGACCTTTTCCCAGTTTGGGTGCCCTCCTCTGGACTCGTCCCAGCTTGTCAATCTCCTTCTGGAATTGCGGTGCCCAGAACTGGACACAATATTCCAGGTGAGGTCTAGCCAATGCAGAATAGAGAGGTACAATTATATCCTTGATCTTGACACTATACTCCTATTGTTACAGCCCAGAATCGCATTGGCTTTCTTGGTCGCCGCATCACACTGCTGACTCATGTTCAGTTTGTGGTCTCTTCCCCCATTTGGATTTCGGCAATAAATAAATCATTTAATTTATTACATTCCAAATTCCTTCGGAAACTAATGGGGCTCCCTAGATGTGTGCCTTATGCTGCGTTGTGCATAGAGATGGGCCAAACAACTCTAGAAACCTTGGCATGGATAAGGGCCATAAAATATTGGCTGCATATACATTTTCTAGTGGGATCCAATAGCTATATTCCCTCTCTGTTATCAGATCACTTTCTTTCAGAATGGTATACTTTGATCTTTAGAAAGGTTGAAGCTATTGGTTTCCCCTTGGAATCACTCCTTATGCTCACAAAGGTGGAAGCCTTCAGACTAGTTAAGAATAGGCTCTTGGATCTTGATTTTCATAATTTGACCTGCGTGCTGCCAAGACAACCTGTTCTCCGACCTACATTAATAGTAATCCCATGCGAAGGCGATACCGAATTACTTATGGCAGCATATCTTCGTCTGCTGATTAATCCCACCCAGAGGAGAGCCTTGGCTACTGCAAGATGTCATGTGCTGCCATCAGCTCTCCTGGAGGGAAGATTTAAGAATATGGAACGTTCTAAAAGGGTTTGTTCTTGTGATCTGGTTACAGTTGAAACACTTGACCATTCCCTGTTTGTATGCCCTAAATATGATAAGATACGCATGAAATATATGAATTCTATTTCCTTGCAATGTTCCCAGTGGCATGAGTGTTATAAGATACCCAATCTCCTGAACAGCTCTGATGGTGTAATAACTTTTTTTTGTGAGGAAACAGTGCTTGCCAAATTTTTTTTTATACTGGAAATTAGTAATTTTAACTGTATTTCTTAACCTTGTTTTGTTTTAAAATTTTGTCCTGTTTTATATGCCAATAAAGGCTTGTGTTGTTGTGTTGTTGTAGTTTGTGGTCTTGGACAATAGAAGCAGTTGTTAATTTTGCCCATTTGCAGGTTGGCATATGTAGAGAGCACCATTTAGATAAGCAGAGCAAGGGGAAAAGACTGTCTTGCAATATGCAAGTCCAAGGCCATGAAGGGCTTTGCATGCATTAGCGAAACGGAAAATCACACCAGTTGAAAAACTAACGCCAGCCACTTCTGGCTCCTGCTCACTCTTACCTGGCTGAACTGTAGGAAAGCATTTATAGTCTCAGCAGGAGGCGATTCTGTTTCCAAGGATGCTGCTGAGCCACCCAACGTTGTAAACTATTCAACAGTGTGGAAGTCGTCTGCGTTCACCCCCAGAGGTAGCTGAACAGTCACATCCACTGAATGCCAAGAAGCTGAGCTGATGCAGCCTGGAACTGGGAAGACTTCACTGCATGGGGTCATGCCTTAAGAAGAAGAAGAAGAAGAAGAAGAAGAAGAAGAAGAAGAAGAAGAAGAAGAAGAAGAAGAAGAAGAAGAAGAAGAAGAAGAAGAAGAAGAAGAAGAAGAAGAAGAAGAAGAAGAAGAAAAAGAAGAAGAGGAGGAGGAGGAGGAGGAGGAGGAAGAGGAAGAAAAAGAAAAAGAAGAAGAAGAAGAAGAAGATTATATCCCCCTTTCTCTCTTATCTCAAAGGAGCTTACAAACTCCTTTCCCCCCTCACAACAAACACCCTGTGAGGTAGGTGGGGCTGAGAGAGCTCTGAAGAACTGTGACTAGCCCAAGGTCACCCAACTGGCGTGTGTGGGAGTGCACAGGCTAATCTGAATTCCCCAGATCAGCCTCCACAGCTCAAGCGGCAGAGCGGGGAATCAAACCCGGTTCCTCCAGATTAGAGTACACCTGCTCTTAACCACTACGCCACTGCTGCTCCTTAGGAAGAGCAGCCTTTGCCCCGATGAAGAGGAAAGTGGATTGCAGTCTAAATTCAATCCATGGATCATGGTGGAGCATCTGCTTGGAGATGAGAGGAAAGTCCTACTTAAGAAGGACCTCAATCTAAGACCCCAGTTCCATTCCTGACATCTCCAGTTAAAAGGCTCAACTAGTAAATTGACGTGAAAGACCTCAACCTGAGGCCCTAGAGAGCAACTGCCAATCTGAGTAGACAATGCTGACCTCAGGGGACTAATGGTTTGATTCAGTAGAATCTGAGCCAGCGTGGTGTAGTGATTAAGAGCAGGTGGATTCTAATCTGGAGAACCGGGTTCGATTCCCCACTCCTCCACCTGAATGGCAGAGGCTTACCTGGTGAACCTGATGTGTTTCCATATTCCTACATTCCTGCTGGGTGACCTTGGGCTAGTCCCAGTTGACTCAGGACTCTCTCAGCCCGCCTACTTTACAAGGTGTCTGTTCTGGGGAG
This sequence comes from Sphaerodactylus townsendi, assembly GCF_021028975.2. Taxonomy (NCBI): domain Eukaryota; kingdom Metazoa; phylum Chordata; class Lepidosauria; order Squamata; family Sphaerodactylidae; genus Sphaerodactylus; species Sphaerodactylus townsendi. Next base: position 14,235,659 of record NC_059441.1, read on the forward strand.
AGGAAGGGAAAGGAGGTTGTAAGCCACCTTGAGTCTCCTTACAGGAGAGAAAGGTGGGGTATAAATCCAAAACTCTTTCTTTTCTTCTCATGAGTTCAAAGGTGTGCCAGATTAGATCTGGACCATGGGCATGGAGGATCAGGACCATGGACAGGGAGCATCAGGACCATGGACAGCGAAGCTCAGGTTCAGCCTTTGCTCCAAAAGTATTTTCCCATCTTGTAATAGCCCCACTGAATTGCAACTTGCTCCCTTCTGATAAATAGACAGATCCTATATAGACCTTGACGAACAGCTATATATTTGCCTAGTGAGGAAAATGGTAGGTCGTGAGAGCCACGTCCTGTCCGGAAAACAGACCCAATCATCATGGTGGCTATCAAAACCAGCCGCCGAACTAGCTTGCTGCAAGTAGCTTCTTCTAGAAGGCGGCTTCATGCGCTCACCCATCCAACTACTTAACTAGCTGAATAAGTAAACATACCTGGGATGTAAGATAAACTTATCATGAAGGAGAAGCGTTCATCCCACCTTTCCTCTTCAGAGTTTGGGCATAGCCTATAACCCTGTGAAGAAGGTTAGGCTGAGAGAGAGAGAGAGAGAGAGAGAGAGAGAGAGAGAGAGAGAGAGAGAGAGAGAGAGAGAGAGAGAGAGAGAGAGAGACTAACCTGAAGTCACCCCCAAAGCTTCATGCCAGAATGGTTCTCTGGGCAAGACGGCACGAGGTCGGACACTTGGGTTATCTGAGGATGGCTGGAAACTAAGTCAGCTGACTGTTCTGACTGACTGTCCTTACTATTATTGTTATTATTTATTACTATTTATTCGATTTATTAGACTGCCCTACCCCTGAAGGGCTCAGGGCGGTTTACAGGCAACCAAACACAATACATTACAATTAAAACCATCGAATAATCCCAATTAAAACAATCAATACAATAAAAACAGTAGCAGGAATAACCTTTCCATAATTAATTAAGTAGGTGGATGACGTCCTGTACTAAACACCGGGAGGGGACTGGCAGATTTTCAGATAAGCCGATGACAGATAGGGCAACAGAGAGGGGTGGACTCAGCAGCCAGCCTCCCCAAAAACCCGGTGGAACAGCTCGGTTTTACAGGCCCTGCGGAACTCCCCAAGGTCCCGCAGGGCCCTAACAGCTGGAGGGAGAGCATTCCACCAGGCAGGGGCCAGGGCCGTAAAAGCCCTGGCCCAGGTGGAAGCTAGCCACATCATAGAGGGACAAGGGACCCCCAGTAAATTCGCCTCTGCCGAACGGAGAGGGCGACTCGGGACATATGGGGTAAGGCGCTCTATGTCCACTGACTGTTCTGCATTTGCATTTGAGGAACCAAATGGGCATTGTTTTCATTTGGAGCGACAAGACGGTGGGACACAGAGCGTCCAAACGGCTTCCCAGCGAGGCAGGTCCTGATGGCTTGTCACATCCTACTGCTCCGCCAAGGAAAATCCGAGTGACACGAACCATTTCTTCACCTTGTCAAACGTACCAAAGGGGGCCAATCGGCCACCTACTCAGACAGAGGCCTCGCCCTTCAGCGTCCAGACTGTTCCGCTCTGGACACAAAAACCTGGCCCCCTTCCTCAACTCCAGGAAGGGAGGAGGACGAGGCACTGGCAGAGACAGTCGGCGGCAACCCAAAAAAGGGTGTTTTTTTTAATAAGCCGCCATCAAGAGCGGGACGTCTGTCTCCCCGCTCCGACGAGAGTCTCTAGCTTCAAAGCGCAGCAAAGAGTTTTTCAAAGTAGCCTTAATTTCATCAGCTGTGGGGGGGAAAAACCCCATTAAGATCCCACTCAAGGGCTGCCTGAAATATTCATTGGCAGGATGCTTTATGCAAAAATTGCCGCGGCCTCTGAAAAGCAGTAGCAAAATCCCACACTTGCTTTTAAATCCTGCGAGTCTGTCACTCACCTCCAGAGCGTCAGGCGGGAGGGTGGAGGGGCAGAGCGGCGCTATTAAGGGGATCAACGGACAGGCAGAGATCCCAAAAATTGTGCACTATTCAAGATCGGGAGGTATTTGTACCGTCATCCAAAGGTTATTAATCACCCGCTAGCAGGGGCATATCTGCCAGAGGGACATGGGGTGTCACATGCCATCTAATCACGTGGGGAGGCGCCGGGCCCGGGCCATGCCGCCAGCGGTAGACCTGGGTGCCAGCTTCAGGTGGTAGACCTGAGCACCTCTCTGCCTTCCGGCCGTAGACCTGGGTGGTGGAGGCTTATCTGGTGAACCAGATGTGTTTCCGTACTCCTGCATTCCTGCTGCTTGACCTTGGATAGTCAAAACTCTCTCAGCCCCACCTGCCTCACAAGGTGTCTGTTGTGGGGAGCAGGAAAAGGAGCTTGTTGGCCACCTTGAGTCTCCTTACAGGAGAGAAAGGTGGGGTATAAATCCAAACTCCTCCTCCTCCACCACCACCCCTGCCTCCTCCTCCTCCTCCTCCTTCTTCTTCTTCCTCTTCTTCTTCTTCTTCTTCAATTCCAGGAAAATAAGATCTTCTTCTTCTTCCTCTTCTTCTTCTTCCTCCTCTTCTTCCTCTTCTTCTTCTTCTTCTTCCTCCTCCTCTTCTTCTTCTTCTTCCACTTCTTCTTCTTCTTCCTCTCCTTCTTCTTCTTCTTCCACTTCTTCTTCTTCTTCTTCTTCTTCTTCTTCTTCTTCTTCTTCTTCTTCTTCTTCTTCTTCTTCTTCTTCTTCTTCTTCTTCTTCTTCTTCTTCCTCTTCTTCTTCCTCCTTCTCTTCTTCGTCTTCTTCTTCCTCCTCCTCTTCTTCGTCTTCTTCTTCCTCTTCTCCTTCTCTTTCTTCTTCCTCTCCTTCTCCTTCTCCTTCTCCTTCTCCTTCTTCTTCTTCAATTCCAGGAAAATAAGATCTCAGCTGCTAGACTTCTTGTGTCTCCTGGTGGAAGGTCTGTGCGAATTCAATCCACTTTCTGGGCTGCTTCTTTGCAGCCATTTCCATGGAAACAAAAACACCGAGAAAAAAAGAAAGGCACAGACTCAAAGATAAACCTTTCAGAACTTTTCCCTCCCCCTTGGACTGAATAAACACATTAGGGCAGTGATTCCCAACCAGGGTTCTGTGGTACCCTGGGGTACAGTGAGCCTGTCCCAGGGGTACCCTGACAATGCTATTGCCCCCCCCAATCCCAATGGAATCAAATGGATTTGAGGGAGGGGGTTTGGGAGCTTCATGGGCTCCCTTTAAACAATGTTGAAAAACAGCATTGTTTTATTTATCTGAATTCGGCTTGGATTGGGGGAGATTTAAAGGGAGCTCTCCCTTTAAATCCCCCAATCCATGCCAAATTTAGGCAAACAAACAATGCAGCTGTCAATGCTACTTTCCCTCCCCTTCCCCTGCTTGTCACCATCATGAGATGTTATAACATCGCCTCATTATGTTATAACATCACCTCATTATGTTATAACATCGCGTCACGATGTAATAACATCGTTTCATGATGTTATAACATCACGTCATGATGTTATAACATCACGTCATGATGTTATAACATCTGGTAATGATGTAATAACATAGTTTCATGATGTTATAACTTAGTTTAGTTATAACTTTAGTTATAATTTCATGATGTTATAACTTAGTTTAGTTCCTCAAACTGAATTTGAATTTCCTAGTTTTATGTTACGTTTTTATTGCCTTATAAGGGTCTTTGAACTTGAAATTGAATATCATGACGTGATGCTATAACACCATGACCATGGCTTGTGGGGGGCCCCCTGGGAGTTTCACATGGAGAGGTCGGCAACATTTGAAGGATCAAGGCAGAGATTTGGAACCCGTACAAAGCGTGAGTAGCTCAGAGGTCATTGAGAATGCAGCTTCAGTAGGGACTCCAGAATACCAGCAGAGAAGATTTCCCATCCAGCATCTCAAGTGAGTGGTCTTCTACTGAGCTAGACCTTGGGTTTGTCTGGGCCAGTATCATCTGCAGTATCAGCGGTGGCGTAGGAGGTGAAGAGCTCGTGTATCTAATCTGGAGGAACTGGGTTTGATTCCCCGCTCTGCCGCCTGAGCTGTGGAGGCTTATCTGGGGAATTCAGATTAGCCTGTACACTCCCACACACGCCAGCTGGGTTAGTCACAGCTCTTTGGAGCTCTCTCAGCCACACCCACCTCACAGGGTGTTTGTTGTGAGAGGGGAAGGGAAAGGAGTTTGTAAGCCCCTTTGAATCTCCTTACAGGAGAGAAAAGGGGGATATAAATCAACTCTTCTTCTTCATCATCCACCTTGACCAGCTCCTCTTCTCCATAGTTTATGGGAAAGGTTCTCCTTATTAACTGGAGATTCTGAGGACTAAAACTGGGGACATGCAACGTTTCTACCCCTGAGCCACAATCTCTGTATCTTCCTTAGCTACAGTGCCTTCAAGAGACAAAGCAGAAACAACATTCCAGCTGAGATTGATCTATTGCAAACTGCCTCGAAGATCCATTCGATCCAAAGGCAGGATTTAAAAACTCCAGTAAATCAAACACGTTTCAGCCCATAAAGTAAAATTGTATCAAATACAGCATATTGACCAAGCTGTAAAATCTGAAAAAAGAAGAAACAAGGGACAAAATAATCGTTTAGATTAACAATTGTGTGAGACCTTTATAAAATTTAAAGATGTAATTTCCAAAATAGCTAATCTTTGAGATTAAATTAAACCTGACCATGCCTGGAAGCTACGTGACAAAACTGAGCCTATTGTAGTTTGGTGACATTGTGAGAAGGCAGGAGCCACAGGGAAAGACAACATTGCGAAGAAAAGTGGAAGGCAGCAGGTAGAGAGGAAGACCCAACATGAGTTGGATTGACTCCTGGCTTGACAACACTACATGAGAACATAAGAACAAGCCTGCTGGATCAGACCAGAGTCCATCTAGTCCAGCTCTCTACTACTCACAGTGGCCCACCAGGTGCCTTTGGGAGCTCACATGCAGGAGGTGAAAGCAAGGGCCTTCTGCGGCTGTTGCTCCCAAGCACCTGGGCTGTTAAGGCATTTGCAATCTCAGATCAAAGAGGATCAAGATTGGTAGCCATAAATCGACTTCTCCTCCATAAATCTGTCCAAGCCCCTTTTAAAGCTATCCAGGTTAGTGGCCATCACCACCTCCTGTGGCAGCATATTCCAAACACCGATCACGTGTTGCATGAAGAAGTGTTTCCTTTTATTAGTCCTAATTCTTCCCCCCAGCATTTTCAATGGATGCCCCCTGGTTCTAGTATTGTGAGAGGGATGCGAAAGGGATCTGGGAGTCTTAGTAGACCACAAACTGAACATGAGTCAGCAGTGTGATGCGGCAGCCAAGAAAGCCAATGTGATTTTGGGCTGCATCAATAGTGTCAAGATCGAGGGATGTGATTGTACCTCTCCGCTCTGCATTGGTTAGACTTTACCTGGGATATTGTGTACAGTTCTGGGCACCGCAATTCAAGAAGGAGATTGACAAGCTGGAACAGGTCCAGAGGAGGGCAACCAAAATAGTAAAAGATCTGGAATCCACACCCGATGAGGAGAGACTTAGGGAGCTGGGGTTGTTTAGTTTGGTGAAGAGAAGGTTAAGGTGACATGATAGCCATGTTTAGATATTTGAAGGGACGTCATGTTGGTGAGGGAGTAAGCTTGTTTTCTGCTGCTCCAGAGACTAGGACCAGGAGTCATGGGTTCAAGGTGAAGGAAAAGAGATCCCACCGAGCCCTTCGGGGGTGAGGCGGCTTATAAATCTCATAAATAAATAAACATCAGGAAAAAACTTCCTGACAGTCAGGGCTGTTCGGCAATGGAATGCAGTACTTCAGAGGGTGGTGGAGTCTCCTTCTTTGGAGGTTTTGAAAGGTTGGATGAACATATGTCGGGAGTGCTTTGATTGCATGTTCCTACATTGCAGGGGGTTGGACCTTGACGGCCCTTTGGGTTTCTTCCAACTCTATGATTCTATGATCTCTAAAGGAAGCACTGGCCTAGCTTGCAAGACCAGAACAAAGTTGTTAATGGGAGGACGTTTTTCACGGCGCTGACTCCTAAGGTCGCCATGAGCTGGAAGCAGCGTGACAACACTTAACACTCCCTTTACACACACAAGAAGGTAGGCCTGTTTATTAACTAGATAATCCCTTCATTCATGGAATAGATTGGTACCTTCGAGGATTATTTTTCAGAGGGCTGTTAGACCTAGTCCAAATATCTAAAACATAACGATAAAGCTGGAAGCCCGCAACCAGCAATGAAGATATGATTCCCCAATGATATAACAACGGAATACAATACACCGAAGTACAAAACCTCCATCTCTAACAAGCAAAGGAAAGGTTGGGGGCAGACAAAGGGCTGATTAAATTGGACATGGATCAGCAAAGCTCCATCTGCCAAGACTGCGAGGGATTTGACAGCTACCTTTGAGATCAGGTAAGTGAGTCCTCTGGTTTTTTTTTTGTTTATTTATAGCGCTCACGTCCCTCGGTTTACTTTCAGGTAACACTAACCAGCATCCCGCGGGGATTTCGTTTTCTGCCATCGAAGCAAAACCTTGCCGCCCTCTGCCTTCGTTATATCATAATTTCTAACTCTCTCTCGGCAAACTTCTGCTTCCGAAGGCCTGCCAAGTAAGAAGTCAGGTGGATCAGAAAGAGCTTTGCAGGCACACAGGAAAGAGTCTTCCTTTCTTTCAAACCCCCTGTTCTTAGCCAGAGGTCTTAACAATAAGGAACCTTCCTTTCCCACAAAACCCGGGGATTGGTTCCTAAAGCCATAAAACCGCTCTATGCATGGGATAATATTATATTCTTCACTCTGCCAGGGTAAATCCCTAATTCCCAAAGTCTGCTTGCAAACAATAGCCCTTTCTCTCAATGGCCATATTACGCTTTTTGAAGCAGGAAACACTTGTAAACGTAGGCTCCTTCTGCACAGCAAATATGGAACGGGTTGCAGTCATGATAAAGTATATTAAAAGAATGCAGTTCAATGTAGCAAAATGCAAAGTGATGCACATCGGGGCAAAAAATCCAAACTTCACATACAAGCTACAAGGGTCAGTGCTATCAGTCACAGACCAGGAAAGGGATTTGGGCGTCTTCGTTGATAGTTCCACGGGAATGTCAACTCAATGCATGGCAGCTGTGAAAAAGGCAAACTCTATGCTGGGGATCATTAGGAAAGGAATTGAGAATAAAACTGCAAAGATTGTCATGCCCTTATCTAAAGCAGTGGTGCGACCAAGACCTTTGCCAGGTACTGTGTCCAGTTCTGGTCGCCGCATCTCAAAAAGGATGTTGAGGAGATAGAAAAAGTGCAGAGAAGGGCAACAAGGATGATTGAGGGACTGGAGCACCTTCCCTATGAGGAGAGGCTGCAGCGTTTGGGACCTCTTTAGTTTGAGAGAGTGAGACGTCTGAGTGGGGGGATATGCTCATTGAAGTCCTATAAAATTGTAAATGCATGGGGTAGAAATGTTGACAAGAGAGAAATTTTTTTTCTCTCTTTCTGGCACAATCTACTAAGGAACCAGGGGGGGGGGCATCAGAATTGTAGAAAATGCTGGGGGAAGAGATTAGGGACTAATTCAAAGGAAACACTTCTTCACGCAACGTGTGATTGGTGTTTGGAATATGCTGCCACAGGAGGTGGTGATGGCCACTAACCTGGACAGCTTTAAAGGGGGCTTGGACAGATTTATGGAGGAGAAGTCGATTTATGGCTACCAATCTTGATCCTCTTTGATCTGAGATTGCAAATGCCTTAAAAGACCAGGTGCTCGGGAGCAACAGCCACAGCAGGCCATTGCTTTCACATCCTGCATGTGAGCTCCCAAAGGCACCTGGTGGGCCACTGCGAGTAGCAGAGAGCTGGACTAGATGGACTCTGGTCTGATCCAGCTGGCTTGTTCTTATGTTCTTATGTTCTTAATTGAGCACGATTGCATTTTCTGTATTTCTGTAAACCTATTCTTCTTTGATATTGCCTGTTCTGTAAAAGGAGTGAAAACAATGACATGAGTTAAATTAGTATAGGAAAATAGGTTAGTATTTGATATTCGATTTTATTTTTTGAGATATGAAATAACGATTGGTTGAAGTCCAAGTTTGACTGATGTATGTCGAGTTAGTATATTAAGACAATTCCCAAGTAGGGTAAAGTATTAAGAAAACTTTTCAACTGTCTTTTTTTTAAAAAAATGCTATTACTTTTTCGTGTGTGTATGATATGAAAACTTAATAAATATTATTATTTTTAAAAAAGAAACCTGTTTTCCTGTTTTCGTGTTCACGTGCATCCATGCGGGCAGCAATTGGAGCCCATGGAAACAATCTGGATTGCCATTGTACCTTCTGACAGAGACTCAGCTATTTTTTAAATCACTTCCCACACATGCATAGCTACGCAGGCATGCACAAATGAACCCCCACAGCCGTGCCAATGCCCCACAATACAACCAGCTGCACCTGTGTAGCTATGCAGATGCAAGCCACAGTTTTTTTAAAAGGGAAAAGGGGGGTCAAATAAAGCACCTCCCGACTGGCCGTTTGCTCGTGAGTGGCTGCAAACCAGGATTTTTTTTAAAAAAGGATCGCTTGTTTAGCAATTTTCAAAAAAACCAGGTTGGAGAAAATAACACGGTGCAGACTCATTTTGGGGGTGGGATCTGTGCGAAATCCCTCCCCAAATAGGTTATTTAGCATCCTACACCTGTGTTTATTGGCCTGAGCGGAAGGAGCCCGAGTGAGCTTTTTGGGAACCCTCTGGCAGTGAAATCTCATGCCCTTTTCCTCCTCCCCCCAAAAAGACCCTTGTCTTTCCTATCAATTAACTCAAAATTGGTTCGCCTTCTATTGTTTGTGTCCAGTGTTTACAGATATGAAGCTTTACTGGGCGGGCATGTTTCATGAACACGTTCCCTGTTCTGCCGCAGCAAACTCAAATTCGCCGTCGGGCCTCCTAGAGTCTCCTCTACCAGAAATATCCCCTCCCTTCTGGGCCCATAACCCACCTGCAGGAGAAGCATGGCCCACTTCTGGGTCCTGACACCCTTGTTTGCAAATGGCTGCTTGAGAGCAGGGAAGATTGCAGGAGGGAATAAGTCTTTCTCTGTGGTGGCAGCTTGCCTGTAAAATATATGAAATTGCCTTACACAGAATCAAAGTTGATATTCTCTACTCTGTCTGGAAGTATTTCTCCAGGGTCTTCATTGGGGCCCGTCATGCCTCCTGCTGGCTAGTCTTTTTAGTTGGACATGCCGGGGATTGAACCGGAGACATTCCGTAAGCCAAGCAGAAACTCCATTGCTTAGTCACTCCCCCTCCCACAGCACTTTTCAAAACTTATACTTGACGCTAGTGTCTTTTAAGCTCCAAATGTTGCAGTTTTTCATTTATTTCCCCTCTGCTTTTCATCACAGCCGTCCTTGTTTATTTTCTGCTGAATTCATCGTTACGGGGCGGACATTCTTTTTTTTGGTTTGTTTCCTGCTCCTGCTTCATTAACTAATTTCATAAAGGTTTTAGCAAGCCGATCTGCTGGCGGTCTTTCCCTAGCTTTTCCAGCGCAGTCCTAGAAGCAGCTATTCTGCTTTGAGCCCGTCGAAATCAATGAACTTGCACTGGAGTAACTCTGAGCGGAGACGCCGACGGAGTGGCTTGTGTTTTATTTGGGAGGGATTCCATTTTATAATGAATTTTATTGATTGTATATTTTAATAGCGTCACGGAAAGTTTAGGACTATACTTCATGCTGATGGGGAGGCAGTCAACAGAGGAATGTTAACAGCACGGAGGAAGGGAGGCTCGAGAAACCTGGATTATAGTCACATAAAGTGCTGTTCAAGATTTGGTCTAAGTGATTCGTAAAGCTTCCATCTGTCTTATAAACTGATGACGCAGTCATCTCCGAGAAATAATCTGTCTGGCTGAGATGCTAGAATATGTCAAAATGACGGGATTCCAATCCTGTTTTAGGCTAGAGGAAATTCCTTCAGCCTAAGGGGTCCTTCTGCCAGACCAAGGCCCCTCCTGCACTTTCAATCCACTTTCAATCCATTTTGCAGCTGGATTATTGTGTGGAATAGCAAAGTCCACTAGCAAACCGTTGTGGAAGTGGATTGAAAATGCATTATTCTGCAGGTGCGGAAGGGGCCCAAGTGGCTTTGTTGTGGGGAGAGGAAGGGAAAGGAGCTTGTAAGCCACCTTGAGTCTCCTTCCAGGAGAGAAAGGTGGGGTATAAATCCAAAACTCTCTCTCTCTCTCTCTCTCTCTCCTTCTCCTTCTCCTTCTCCTTCTCCTTCTCCTTCTCCTTCTCCTTCTCCTCCTCCTCCTCCTCCTCCTCCTCCTCCTCCTCCTCCTCCTCCCCCATAAAAATGTCCAGGAAACTGGGAACCCTAAATACAACACACTGGTATACAGTGCCTACCTCTGCCAGCAACCTTTGGGTTCACGGTCACCCAAAGTCAAATAACCTGTGGGTGATTCATTGAGAGATGTCATAGTTTTGTTATTGATTGCCAGTTGGAGTGACAACTGAAGGCTGTGGCAACCTATGGGAGTCAAATAAATTGTTTGCCCATTTCCTCGCCCCCTATCCCTTGTTCTGTGTTAAGTGCCACTCTAACAAACTCTGTGTTTTATAGTGGAGTGTTGATACTGTATGCTGTTGTGATGCCTGGGCTCTGTTGGTGGGTTTTCAGTCTGGTCTGTGGAGAGGTGTATAGGAATGGCACTTTTGATGAGTCCATTTGGACTAAACTATTGATAAGACTCTGAATGGCTGTTGTATCTATCTGTCTCTTATGGACAATTGTTTTATTGTATTTTGGAATGCCAATAAAGGCTTGTCTATGCAAAAAAAAATACAACACACACTCCATGAATGTTATGACTTTCCTTGGGGTTCCAATGCAAAAGATGGCAATCTACTCATATTGTGATTTTGAATTGCAAACCGCTTTCACCACAACAGCAGTTAAGTGGCCTATAAATGTATCAAGTGACAAATTTTTTTAACAAAATCCAGCTGGCAAAGACTGCAACTTTCTTCAGGCATAGCCATCTCTGCATTATGAGAAGAGCCATCCATGATCTATCATTTATTGACTTGGCCCCACTAATGAGGGAAGTGAATGAGGCCACTGATGATAAATATGTTGGGCAGTCATGGACAGGTCAGTGTGGGTGGAAAAGATGGCCGCAAGGAGCGTGGTTAAAAAAGGGAAGTACTTACAAGGGAGTAGCAAGAGGATTGTTTGGAGGCAGGCAAAGATCAAAAGACTGAGAGTGGCTTAGAATGCCTCAGAAAGGGTCAGAGGTCACTGTGAAACCTCTATGGCAGCTACAGAGATGAGCCCAGAAAAGCCTGAATGTGGCAAAAATCGATATTCAAAAACTATGTTTCCTTCACAGATACACAGAAACAGGCAATGACCTTTCCGGCGGAACATTCTTTCTTTACTGAGCTTGGCGGCCTATCTGTGCAGGGTGGGTGGCTGCAGTTCAGGAACTTCTTGAAAAGTAGAGAGTGCAGTTTGGAGAAGAGGGACCCTATAAAGTCCACCTTCCAAACAAGCCTCCGTTTTCTCCACAGGATCTCTGTCGTCCGAAGATCCTTTGTAACTCTGGGAGGTCTCCAGGCCCCACCTGGAGGTTGGCAAGGACGGGTCACCAAATTTGCAGCGGCCCGCAATACGGCAGACTCTGCGTCTTTCCCTCGTTCCTTTACTGCAAGAAGGAGGCTCGGAAAAAATGCATGTGAAACCAGCTCGACAATCAAACACCAGACGTAGTATCGACGCAACAGCTCGGGGTTTATTTATTTGCTTTTAAACAATTTCCGATCCCCCGTTTCCATCTTCGCTTAAGTGGCTCGCGAGCAACGACGATAAAATACTCGCTGAAATGCAACCGCCAGATCTGCACACAGAGCCGACGGTCTGCCAAAACCACAGCCCGTGCCCGGTAATGATTGGAGGTTCTCGTGAGTTCAACCGAAGGCTCCTTCAGCCCCAATAAAACAGCACGGCCGTAAATCAGAAACCAGATTCGAAGGCTCTGAACTCAGCAAAAAGCTCGCTGAAATACGGTAGGCCTCGCGCAGTTTAAAGAACCTGACGAGAGACGGTCCCTTTGCGCCTCTCCTGGAAGGCGCACGGAATACATGATCGCATGAAGATGCCTTCAGACCGCATCAGAACCTTTGTCTATCAAGGTGAGTCTTGTCTGCTCAAACTGACAGCGATTTCTCCAGGGTAACAGACGAGAGAAGTTTTTTTTCCCCTCTCCAAGGTATGAGTGTAAAGTGCCGTCAAGTCTCAGCTGACTGATGGGGACCCCGTCGCTTTTTCAGTTGAAGTGATATTCAGAGGTTGTTTGTAGGACTGAGCACAGACGCTTGTGTTTGGGAAATTTTGGGTCTGAGTTTTTCAAACCCAGAAATTTGCAGTAAAGCCAAATAAAGCTAATCCCCATCAGCTTTTATCCAATTTTGGGGAGGGGCAGTTGAAACCCAACCCAAAATATTTCAGCTCTCCCCACAACTGCTTCTGCAGTCCACACGATAAGAACATAAGAACTAGCCTGCTGGATCAGACCAGAGTCCATCTAGTCCAGCTCTCTGCTACTCGCAGTGGCCCACCAGGTGCCTTTGGGAGCTCACATGCAGGAGGTGAAAGCAATGGCCTTCTGCGGCTGTTGCTCCCGAGCACCTGGACTGTTAAGGCATTTGCAATCTCAGATCAAAGAGGATCAAGATTGATAGCCATAGATCGACTTCTCCTCCATAAATCTGTCCAAGCCCTTTTTAAAGCTATCCAGGTTAGTGGCCATCACCACCTCCTGTGGCAGCATCTTCCAAACACCAATCACACGTTGCGTGAAGAAGTGTTTCCTTTGATTAGTCCTAATTCTTCCCCCCAGCATTTTCAATGAATGCCCCCTGGTTCTAGTATTGTGAGAAAGAGAGAAAAATTTCTCTCTGTCAACATTTTCTACCCCATGCATCATTTTGCCAGACTTCAATCATATCCCCCCTCAGACGTCTCCTCTCCAAACTAAAGAGTCCCAAACGCTGCAGCCTCTCCTCATAAGGAAGGTGCTCCAATCCTTCAATCATCCTCGTTGCCCTTCTCTGCACTTTTTCTATCTCTTCGATATCCTTTTTGAGATGTGGCGACCAGAACTGAACACAGTACTCCAAGTGCGGTCGCACCACGGCTTTATACAAGGGCATGACAATCCTTGCAGTTTTATTATCAACTCCTTTCCTAATGATCCCCAGCATAGAGTTTGCCTTTTTCACAGCTGCCATGCATTGAGTTGACATTCCCAGGGAACAGATAAATGGTAGTAAAGAAAATCCCCACCACCACCACCACCATGTGGACTTAGGAAAAGATGGCAGGATAGAGGGAGAGCTTCAATGGAATGCTAGAGTTCTGCATTCATTTGACGTTCTCTCAGCTGAAAAAGCCGAATCATATTTGGCTCGATCGGTTCCCTGCCGAATAGCCTTGGCTTCTTTGTGAAAATAAACCCTGAAAAAAAACCAATGAAGGGTTTTTTCTAGTTTTTGGTTATTTCGTTTTGTACTGGATCACCGTACGATTTGGCTTGCTTATCGGCTGACATGCGAGTGACGCTGGTGTTCCTTAAACGGGTGGATTCCTGTCCGCATGCTAACCAGAACCAGCCCTGCCAGCGAGTTCCTGAGATCAAACCAGAACAAATTCGCCAGCCAGGAACAGAAAGGCAGAATGGAATATTGCGGCACCAGAACAACCGTGGACTTTCTTGTTTGCGTCACCTCCCGATCCATATCCATGTCTGGAGAACACCTGATCTCCAGGGATGCGGTACGGCACAAAGGCCTAAACCGGCTCAAAGGAATATTTCAGCTACAACCCAATCATCCTAATAAATAGGCATGGCTGAGGCTCACCTGTTGTACTCGCATGGGTGGTGATGCCATCGCTCTAATGGTGGACATTGCGCATAGGAGGTTAAGAGCTTTCGTGCATCTAATCCCGGAAGACGAGGGTTTTGATTCCATATCCTGCCGCGCTGGACAGCGGCAGCTGAAGTTTTATATCCTGGGGACTAAAGATTGAAAAGCCTGTATATTCGTTTACACGCAAGCTGGGCGTGCCAGGGCCTAATCCACGGCTTTCCGGAGCTCTCTCAGCCTCTTCAACCTCACAGGGTGTTTGCTGTACCGCAGAAAGGGCAAGGAGATTGTAAAGCGCCTTTGAGTCTCCTGCAGGAGAGAAAGGGATGATAACCGGAAATCCAAACTCATTGTTCTGTATAGTAGAGCTGGGTTTGCTGGCTTAATTGTGGTGTGATGTTTTTATATTGTTCTGTTATTACTGCTTGTGATGGGTTAATGAGTATTTTAATGCAATGTCTATGTTGCTATATCCATGCTACTATGTCTATGATGTTATGATACTATGTTTATTTGGCCTATGTTTGATGATAGTTTATTGATAGGATTCTTCGTGCGATGTTGTGAGTTTATGATTAACGTTTGTGATTTGTGATTGCTTTATGTTTATGATGCTGTATGTTATGAAGTTGCATGGAGTAATCGTGTTTATAGACCCTATGTTTTATTGATGCATTTTGTTGGTGGTTTATTTGTGATGTAAGTGTTTATTGATGTTGTTATTATGTTGTGCACCACTCCGAGCCTTTCGGTCGGGCGCTCGGAATTTCTCGTTAGTATTTTCCACACCAAACCAGCAGAAACAAGGGGGAAAGCACGCTGGATTCGCACTGATGCGCCCTCTGCCCCATCCTACCCTCAATTTCCCGCCACATCATGCGTACCGCCTCGATCACAACCCACGAAAGAGTTGCACGCCTAGTGCATACGTAAATTTGTCGCAGAGCTACACCTCTGCAGCACGTTCTGCCTGTGAGAACCGGATGAATTTAAGAAGGACCGAAGAGAACAAAACATGCCAGTTAGAACACTGATGAAGGTTATGCGCCGGGCAAAAGACGTAAACAGGGCAGACGGCAGGGCTTGAGATTTCCTATCCCTTTCAAGGGACGACTGTACTATACCGAGAACCGAGGCTTTAAATCCCATTAAGCAAAGGTCACCTCCGCCAGCCGGTCAAAAAAACAAACAACCCAGATTCCTGGATTGATATTCTCCCTGCGGAGGTCAACCCAAGGATGAGGTCACTGCGGCAGCCATCAAAGGCACCTTCATCCTCTGCCGTGACATTGGCCACTAGTACCCTCCAAACTGGCGCATATCCTTTGCCACGAAAGCGCAGCGGACTTCGATATAACTTTTGCAAAACTTCAAGAAGAGTAAGCAAGAGAGAGAGAGAGAGAGAGAGAGAAGCCTTTCATGTTTGCTAATGTATGTCTGGCTGAAAACAGGGACGCCTGCTTACGCCATGGCGTTTATTTTCGCACCGGAACGCCGCTACTCGAATTCTCTATAACTTTTCCTGGGCACTAATATCTCGTAGATCAATGGCGAAAGCTAATGTGTGCCGGATTTGGAAGGCGCTCCTAAACTCATTAACAGTTTCTTTTTTGTCAAAGGAATTTAAGAACAAGGGAATCTGTCAACTTGCCGCGTTCCTGATTGGAGTTCTAAAAGGCGTTCAGCCCAACTGAAGGCAGTTGAAGGCTTGCCGGTGTGGTGTCGTGGTTAAGAGCAGGTGGGTTCTAATCTGGAGAACCGGGTTTGATTCCCCACTCCTCCACCTAAAATTGGCAGAAACTTATCGATGGGCTCAAGATGCGTTTCCGCACTCCTTCATTCCTACTGGGTAACCCCTTGGAGAAACTGGCAGTTCACTTTGGAACTCTCTCAGCCCCACGTGCCCCACAAGGTGTCTGTTGTGAGGAGAGGAAGGGAAAGGAGCTTGTAAGCCACCCTGAGCCTCCTTACAGGAGAGAAAGGGTTAGGGTTAGGGTTAGGGTTAGGGGTATAAATCCAAAACTCTCTCTCTCTCTCTCTCTCGCGCGCTCTCTCTCTCCCCTCCTCCTCCTCCTCCTCCTCCTCCTCCTCCTCTTCTTCCTCTTCCTCTTCCTCCTCCTCCTCCTCCTCTCCCCCTCTCCTTCTCCTTCTCCTTCTCCTCCTCCTCCTCCTCCTCCTCCTCCTCCTCCTCCTCCTCCTCCTCCTCCTCCTCCTCCTCCTCCTCCTCCTCCTCCTCCTCCTTCTTCTTCTTCTTCTTCTTCTTCTTCTTCTTCTTCTTCTTCTTCTTCTTCTTCTTCTTCTTCTTCTTCTCAACTGGACTTTCCAGGTTATGTGACCGTAATCTGGTAGTTCTTACTCTCTTCCCGATTTCACCCCCCAAATCTGTGACTGGCATTATTGCCTTTCTGAAGATACCAACCGTAGCATTCTGGCCGGAAAAGCAGGAGCCAAAACTTCATATGCACACATACACTTACAACTCCAGAAAAGCCTGCTTCAACCTATTACAGCTTTTTTCTTTACCGTTGGCGGATCTCTCATATAAACCCTCCTTAATTGCACTGAGTCAGAAGTGGAATGCTAAACAGATGTTTGAAGCAGGGAAACAGATTTTGTATTTTGGCACCTTGCTTTTGGCATTTTCCTTTTACACGCACTTGAGGAAGAGGCGCCTCCCCAAGGGTAGCCGCCTTCGGACATTCTTTTGACGGCGCATTGTCTGTGGCAGGTACTTTGGTTCTGGGAGTTCATACTCCTGTACTGGTAGAATCACGCATCTAGCTTTGCACATGGAGCATAATGAAGAAGAAGAAGAAGAAGAAGAAGAAGAAGAAGAAGAAGAAGAAGAAGAAGAAGAAGGCTGGAAGAAGAGAAAGACGAAGAAAGCAGCCGACGAGCTGACAGCGACGACGGCAGCAGCGGCAAGCGGCGAGTAGTAGTAGGAGGAGTTTTGGATCTGCTCCATCCACCTTCTCTCCTGTGGGTGACTCAAAGGAGCTTACAAGCTCCTTTCCCTCCCCCCCCACAACAAACACCCTGTGAGGTGGGTGGGGCTGAGAGAGCTCCGGAAAGCTATGACTAGCCCAAGGTCACCCAGCTGGCCTGTGTTGCAGTGCACAAGCTAATCTGAATTCTGGAGATACAGAGCCCCACAACTCAAAGCTGACAGAGTGGGGGAATCGAAAGCCGGTTCCCGTGCTCGAAGTTGGAATTCGCGACGCACCTCTGTTACCAACCACTCGCCACTGCTGCCGGCTACAGGCCCGTTTTTGTTCGCCGTGATGTTTTTAAACCATTCTGGAGACCGTGTTGAGAAAAAAAAGAGATTTCTCCAAAACAGATTTTATACGTGTAGGGATGTATAAATATTGCCCGGCGTTTTCTCTGCTGGGGTTAATAGCAGCTGGGAGAAAGGGAGCGTCTGTCGGAGGAAAACATGCAGCTGCTTAATGATTTGGTTTTCCATGAAATTAAACATGTTGAGAGATATCACATCCCGAATCAGCAGTTCTTTCAGAGAGAGAGAGATACGGTTCAGATTTCACTTGAGTCTCAGCTGGCTTTTGTGTGTATGTGTATGTATTTTACTATAAAGCCCTGGATTCTAACTCTTTTGCAAAACAGACAAAATGTGTATTTCAGAAGAATGCTTCCAGTTCTGCCTTTGCTGTCTATTAGGTTTGCAGATCTGCTCAGCTAGGGAAAGTAAACATTCTCTCTTTTGTAGCCTCCAGGAATAAATAGCCTCCACAAAAACAAGACATGGTTATATAGGATCAGGAAGCCTTCCTGAAACTATTCAATTGGTGCAGTCACTGGCAGAAAGTAGAAACAGTGTGCACAGAAAGATTGTTTGGGACTATCCTCTTCAGTGTCCACACTGGCCAACTCAGCTGGTTGGATAGTGTCCTTATCAGGAACCAACCAAGCCCATGAGGGGAGGGGCAGCATAGAAGTCAAATAAATAACAACAACAACAACAACCTGCTAAACCCTTGCATGTCTAATGGGTATGAAGCAGGCGTAGCATCAGCAAGACACCAGGGCTCATACAAAAGATTAAAGTCCTCCCTCTTTACTTCCAAACGTAATCCATTTTCTTGTTCAGATCAGTGATGATAATTATCCTAGCCTGTGAGACAGCTCAGAACAGATTTTGATTAGTTGTTGTTTGAATAAATACTGTGTGTACGCTGCAATAAAATTTTAAAAAGGAATCCTGAGAATCTTACCCCCAAAGGAGTTAATATTCTGCAGAGGCTGGAGCTAGAACAAACAAACAAACAAACAAAGAACCTTTATTGGCATAACAACATTATATACACAGATCCACTTAACCAAGTAGAGGGAAGCTAAAATAAATGGACAGGTAAAGAAGGTTGATGTTCAGGATTTGCTCCTAAAGCGTTGTTTTATATACAGGTCCAAAAATTTGGTGACTGCATCGTTTACATCACTACTGGAGCTGTCCAACAGAAAGGTGATCTTTTGCAAGTCAGATGCATACTCTTTTTTGAGTAGCAGAGGTGACAGGTGTTTGACTCTAAGGTCCATAAAATAGTGTAAAGTCAGGACAATAGAAAGTAGAATATGGAATCTATAGAGTCTGCACAGTTCCCATTGCATATGCCATAGCCTTAGGTGTTAAGAGTTTTTAATGTATGTATCTCCTATCGATACACGGCTAGATGGAAGGAGCATTACAGCGGCGGGCCAGCATCATGGTGCTCCATATGGAGCCTGGGGCACTGAGTTATCTGGTGCAGGTATTGAGCCCCCTTATTACCAGTGTAGGTGATGCCTAGAGCTAAAGGAGAGCAAGTCCTGGAAGCCTTTTCGGGTAGGGTCTGACGTTCCTGGTCAAACAGCCTTCTCCTCAGAAGCTGGAAAGTCTCTTTAGAAGGTAGCATGGAGCTAGAAAATAGAGACTGTCCCTAAGAAGAGGAAGAGTTTGGATTTGTACCCCACCTTTATCTCCCTGTAAGGAGACTCAAGGTGGCGTACAAGCTCCTTTCCCTTCCTCTCCCAGCAACAGACACCTCGTGTATCTAATCCGGAGGAACCGGGTTTGATTCTCCGCTCTGCCGCCTGAGCTGTGGAGGCTTATCTGGGGAATTCAGATTAGCCTGTGCACTCCCACACATGCCAGCTGGGTGACCTTGGGCTAGTCACAGCTTCTCGGAGCTTTCTCAGCCCCACCTACCTCACAGGGTGTTTGTTGTGAGGGGGGAAGGGCAAGGAGATTGTAAGCCCCTTTGAGTCTCCTGCAGGAGAGAAAGGGGGGATATAAATCCAAACTCTTCTTCTTCTTCTTGTTCTTGTTCTTCTTCTTCTTCTTCTTCTTTTTCTTCTTGTGAGGTAGGTGAGGCTGAGAGAGTTCAGGGAGAACTGTGACTAGCCCAAGCAGGAATGTAGGAGTGCGGAAACACATCTGGTTCACCAGATAAGCCTCTGCCACTCGGGTGGAGGAGTGGGGAATCAAACTTGGTTCTCCAGATTAAAACCCACCTGCTCTTAACCACTGCACCACGCCGGAAA
Source organism: Sphaerodactylus townsendi (assembly GCF_021028975.2). Classification (NCBI taxonomy): domain Eukaryota; kingdom Metazoa; phylum Chordata; class Lepidosauria; order Squamata; family Sphaerodactylidae; genus Sphaerodactylus; species Sphaerodactylus townsendi. Next base: position 14,255,154 of record NC_059441.1, read on the forward strand.
CCAGAGTGAATGAGGTCTATTTTCTGTATTTCAAGGTCTCTTCCATTCTCCCCCCCCCCCCCACCTAAGATGAAAGAGAAAGAGGGGTATATAATACCTTTATTCAGATCATGTTTCGGACTGTATGATAAAAGGGAGAAAGAATGAATGCGCTCTAATGCAGAATGACAGGTCTAAACCCTCATTCATCCGCTCTTTCCCCAAATTACATTCTCAGCTGCATCTATTTACTTTCCTTGCCGGCGAGCTCAGGTCTGTTAGCACACGCAGCTCAGGATTAGCAAGTATATCTCGTATCAAAAAAGAATAATGCCTGGCAAAATCTGCCGCATCTCTTCCCCCCCAGCACTATTCCAGCGTGGCGTAGTGGTTTAGAGCAGGTGCACTCTAATCTGGAGGAACCGGGTTTGATTCCCCGCTCCGCCACTTGAGCTGTGGAGGCTTATCTGAAGAACTAGATTAGCCTGTGCACTCCCACACATGCCAGCTGGGTGACCTTGGGCTAATCACAGTTCTTTGGAGCTCTCTCAGCCCCACCCATCAAGGACATAGGTAAAGGGGGTTTCTCAGGTTCAACCCCCCCACATTGCATGTCCGAAGCTCCACCCCCCCCACCCCCGTTTGTGGTTTTTTTGTATTTTTAAAGTGTTTTTTCGGTTTTTGGCCTGCAGGGGGTGCATTTTTAGGCTAGAGGCACCAAAATTTCAGGCTATCGTCAGGTGACACTCCTGATGATACCAGCCAAGTTTGGTTCAGGGGGTCCAAAGTTATGGACCCCCAAAGTGGGTCTGCATGCCCCATTGTTTCCAATGGGAGCTAATAGTAGATGGGGCTACCCTTTTGAGGGTCCATATCTTTGGACCCCCTGAACCAAACTTCATTAAACCTAGGTAGTGTCATCAGGATAGTCTTCTGCTGACACCACCCAGGTTTGGTGAAGGTTGGCTCAGGGGGTCCAAAGTTATGGACTCCCAAAAGGGGTGCCCCATCCCCCATTGTTTCCAATAGGAGCTCATAGAAGATGGGGGCTACACCTTTGAAGGTCCATAACTTTGGACCCCCTGAACCAAACTTTACCAAACCTGGGTTGTATCATTAGGAGAGTCTCCTAAAGATATCTTGAAAGTTTGGTGCTGCTAGCTTAACAATTGACCCCTGACAGCAGGCATCCCCCAAATTTCCCCAGATTCTCCTTTTGAATACAACCCCTTCGGCATAGATTTAAAGGGAGAATCTGAGGTCCCCAGATTAAACATTGAAAATGATGCTGTTTCAGGGTGGGGGATAATCCACCCCAAAACAGCTACACTTTCAATGTTGTTTTAACTGGGGAGCCCAGATTCTTCCTTTAAGATGGATTTAAAAGGAGGATCTGGGCTCTCTAATTTAAACACCATTGAAAGTGATGCTGTTTGGGGGTTGATTTCAGCATCACAGCAGCCGCCCATGGGGGGGGGGGGCGCAAACCTTAGGTTTTGCACTGGTCTCCATTTTCCCTAGCTACCCCTCTGCCTGGAGGGGAGGGAGAAGGGACTGCTGGCTACCAGCTGGGAGCCCAGCTGGTGGGGAACGGGGCGGGGTGGGGCAGGCAGGGCAGGGCAGGACAGGGGAGTCTGCTATCTCTGGCCTTGGAGAGCTGCTTTTATAAGCACTAAGGCCAGGGGCGTGGCTTGGGGAGGTGTGGACACGCCCCCAGCGGTGTGGGGGCGTGGCTTTGCCCCCCCAAGCCCTCCCATTAAAAATCTATACCTATGTCACTGCCACCCACCTAACAGGTTGTTTGTTGGGGGGGGGGGTAGGGAAAGGAGATTGTAAGCCCCTTTGAATCTCCTTACAGGAGAGAAAGTGGAAATATAAACCAAACTCCTCCTCCTCCTCCTTCTCCTCCTCCTCCTCCTCCTCCTCCTCTTCTTCTTCTTCTTCTTTTCTTCTTCTTCTTCTTCTTCTTCTTCTTCTTCTTCTTCTTCTTCTTCTTCTTCTATTCCAGTGGTTCTCAACCTTCCTAATGCCGCGACCCTTTAATACAGTTCCTCATGTTGTGGTGACCCCCAACCTTAACATTTATCCATTTTACAGATGGAGAACACCGATACAGAGAGTCTTAGGCGAACCCCTGTGAAAGGGTCGTTCGACCCCCAAATGGACCCCTCACTCCGCCCATGACCCCCAGGTTGAGAACCACTGTTCTATTCCCAAGAGCTTCCAACTGGCTTTCACTCCCCACCAACCCATTCACTAAAGATTCTCTTTCCTCCCTTCATGATACTTTCTTCATTTATGTGCTTAATTCATCTGCGCCTTGCCTTTCCTTCCAACGGCGACCCAAAGTTGCTTACATTGCTCTCCTCCCCTCTGAGCATGTCCAGAGTATCCTTCACCACCGCTGCAGAGAAGCTCCATGAGCGTAGGATGCCTCTGAGCATGTTCGGAGTATCCTTCACAGCCACTGCAGAGAGACCCCGAGCTGCTGCTAAACACCTTGAGTGTTTCCCTTAAACAGGTCTTTCATTTTATTAACAAAATTAAGCATTCCCTTCCCAGCAATTACCGGGATTCCACCTGCTGCGTAATGAGGTGCCTGTTCTCTCCCTAATTGCCAAACAGGGCCGGGAAAACCAGCGCTGGGCGCCCGATCCTTTCCTTCCCACGCCTCGGTTGTTTGCACAGCTAAAACCCCGTTCAACATGATCCCTGCCGGCTCTCTACTTCTCGCACAGGGGTGATTAATAGAACTTCTCCAGTAAAACAAAAGGCCATTAAGGCCTTTTCATATTTGCTCTTCTTACTCCCTGCCTACTTCATTTCATAGTTCAGTGCGAGTCCTGAGCGTGTGTGCGTGCCTTTCCTCGGCGAGGAGTTAATGGAGGCAGGAAAAAGCCATACTGATTTTGGACTCCGTTGGTTTTTTGTTCTCCAGGATTTGGTGAGGAGTCACTGAACAGTAAAATGGGGCCACCCTCCCCCCATCCCGATCTGTGCTTAATTATTTGCATATTGCCCTGACCTGGGTTGTCAGAGGCGGAGCAAGGGGAAACTGTGCCCAGGGCGCGGGCGAGCCCTTCGCCCCAGCTGCGGCACCAACCGCCCCATCCCGGAACGCCTCCGGAACGCCCCCACCATGCCCCTTCCATGGCCTGGCCATACCTCTGCTGCAGCTCCACCTGGGGCGTCACGCCCCCCCCCGTCCCATTGGTGCTACGCCCAGGGGCGTAACGAGGCAGCCCTGGGCAAACTGTAGCCCTGGCCCAAACCTGAGTTGGATGCCCCCCCCCATGGGCGGCCACTCCCCCACGACCAAAAATTTTTTTGCACCAGGACATTGGTGCCTGCAGGGGGTGCATTTTTAGACTTATCACCAAGATTCTTGGGCAAATTTCTAGGATGTTCCTGAAGGGGGTGCATTTTTGGATGTATCAGCACCAAAATGTCAGGGTATCATCTGGAAACTATCCTAATGGGACTCCCCCAAGTTTGGTGCAGTTTGGTTTAGGGGGTCCAACGTTATGGACCCTCCAAATAGGAGTACCCATCCCATATTCTTTTGCTACCAGGAGATGGGGGCTACCCTTTTGAGGGTCCATAACTTTGGCTCCCCTGAAGCAAACTGCACCAAACCTTGGGGTTGTCATCATGACAATCTCCAGATGATACCCTGAAATTTTGGTGCTGATACATCCAAGAATGCCCTCCCTGCAAGAACATCCCGAAATTTGCCCAAGAATCTTTGTTCTGCATTGAGTTTTCTGCATTGCTGTCAATGGGGGTTGCAGGCTGGGGGGGCACATTTCTAAAGGCACATTCTCAAAACTTTCAGGGTTTCATCAGGAGATTGCCCTAATGATACCCCCCCAGGTTTGGTGCAGTTTGGTTCAGGGGAGCCAAAGTTATGGGCCCTCAAAACTGTAGCCCCCATCTCCTATTAGCTCCCATTGGAAACAATGGGGGATAGGGGCACCCCCCATAACTTTGGACTCCCTGAACCAAACCTCACCAAACTTGGGGGGTAGCATAAGGACAGTCTCTTGATGATACACTGAAAATTTGGTGCCGCTAGCCCAGGGGTAGGGAACCTGCGGCTCTCCAGATGTTCAGGAACTACAATTCCCATCAGCCTCTGTCAGCATGGCCAATTGGCCATGCTGGCAGAGGCTGATGGGAATTGTAGTTCCTGAACATCTGGAGAGCTGCAGGTTCCCTACCCCTGCGCTAGCCTAAAAACTGCGCCCCCTGCAGGCCAAAAATGGAAAACCATTAAAATACCCAAAAACGAACCCAGCATTTTGATGCCCCCCACAAGGTGATGCCCTGGGCAGCTGCCCACCTTGCCCAATGGGCATTACGCCAGTGGCTACGCCACTGTGGGTGGCCCAGGCTATCTGGATTTTATCAGATCTCAGAAGCTAAGCAGGGCCAGCCCTGGTCAATACTTGGATGGGAAACCTTGAAGAAAGTCCAGGGTAGTTATGCAGAGGCAGGCAATGGCAAACCACCTCTGAACACCCTATAAAGATGTCGTATGAATCTAAGCAGGGTCGGCCCTGGTTAGTATTTAGCTGGAAGGCCACCATCCAGGGTTGTTATGCAGAGGTAGGAACTTCTGAACACCCCTTGCCTTGAAATCCCTATAGAGATGCCATATGAATCTAGGCAGGGTTAGATACTAACCCTGGTTAGTATTTAGATGGGAGGCCAACAAGGGCATCCAGGGATGTTACCGCAGAGGTAGGCACTTCTGAACATACCTGGCCTTGAAATCCCTATAGAGATGCCATATGAATCTAAGCAGGGTTAGATACTAACCCTGGTTAGTATTTAGGTGGAAGGCCAACAAGGACATCCAGGGTTGTTACGCAGAGGTAGGCACTTCTGAACACCCCTGGCCTTGAAATCCCTATAGAGATGCCATATGAATCTAAGCAGGGGTAGATACTAACCCTGGTTAGTATTTAGGTGGCAGGCCAACAAGGGCATCCAGGGTTGGTACGCAGAGGTAGGCACTTCTGAACACCCCTTGCCTTGAAATCCCTATAGGGATGCCATATGAATCTAAGCAGGATTGGTCCTGGCTAGTGGGAGACTCCCAAGGGAGTCCAGGGTAGTCTTGAGGCTACCATATAGGAATAAAATGGATGTGTTCTACAGCTAAAGAAGGAGGTCTGGAACAAGCCACGGAGGCTCTTCTGCGCTCTAACCCACTGATTTGGCCACAGCCCTCTGCGTAGCTGACAGTGCATCACAGTAATTGGCTGTTGCGCCGCTTCTGTTTGCCGTCTGCCATCCAGCCATGTCCCGAAGTCTGTTCCTATTAGCGCAAAGCCTTCACTGGGCAGAAAAGGCCCCCAAACGAAAGGTGAACCGACCAAGCCGCCTTGCAAGCGAGAAGGCCAGCCCTCCTGGCAGGAGATAACGAGCCGAAATAATGGATGCGACGATGGAATGTATCTGGATCGATTATTTCTAGGGTGGCCACTTCTGGCTTTCAATAAACCTGGCACTTCTCGCAGAGGGTTTCTGAGGCTATGCAGAGCTCCCTTCTTCGCAAGAGAGACAGCATTTGAAAAGAAGAACTCCACAGGTAAAATCTACCAACTCATAGTGTAGAGTATCCCCACCCACCCACCACCTTTGTGATGGAAACATTTGTAGGGGTGAGCCCGCGAACCCAGCAGAACCTTAGATAGAGCGCCTGGAATGCCGGTGCCAGCTGCGGCCTTCTGGGTGCACACGCTCCCCCACCCCCCGTTCCCCCGTGAGTCACAGGTCATGAATTACCTGACTCACGGTCACCAGGTGTCCCAGAAAAAAGGGACAAAAGGGCTCTTGCCCCCAGGTATGGATTAGACCCAGACGCTGATGCTTCCTCCTGCACGTAGCAGCCTGATGAGATCACGCATCACATGATGCTCTCCCGCTCTCCCGCTCTCCCGCTTTCCTACCTGCCTGCCTCCTTTACACGCCCCCAGAGAAACCCTAATAAAAGGTGCCAGGGACTAGCACACGGCAGAGTTGCCAGATCCAAGGATCCCGCGCTTCCTGCTGCTGGCTCTCTCCACCGGATGATATCACCGCGTCTCGCCTCTTCCTTACGACCCTCGCGGGCACAACTTCAAACATTCCCTTGTTGATTCACAGACAATCTAAGCAGGGAGTGAAGCAGTAGGAGAGACATCTGGCCAGTTGTTTTAACAGCTTGGCTAAGGATTGGTTTTTTCCCTTCCTGTTACAGCTGCCCTCGAAAGAAATGGGCTCGACGAACCCCTGAGGCTTTGGGGGCAAGGTGAGGGGTATTGGACACCCGTCCCGTGTCTTCCACCCAGCCAGTTAATAATTTCAACAACTGCATCTTGGGCAAGTCCGGTTTGTTTTGCTGGATTATTTACGTGGTGTTTATTCTGCTGTAGGCTGTTTCTGGGCCCCTCCAGTGAGAAAAGAGGGATATAAGAACATAAGAACAAGCCAGCTGGATCAGACCAGAGTCCATCTAGTTTATCTAATCCACCTAGTCCATCTAGACCATCTAGTCCAGCTCTCAGCTACTCGCAGTGGCCCACCAGGTGCCTTTGGGAGCTCACATGCAGGAGGTGAAAGCAATGGCCTTCTGCGGCTGTTGCTCCCGAGCACCTGGACTGTTGAGGCATTTGCAACCTCAGATCAAAGAGGTTTTATGGAGGAGAAGTCGATTTATGGCTACCAATCTTGATCCTCTTTGATCTGAGATTGCAAATGCCTTAACAGACCAGGTGATCGGGAGCAACAATTGCAGAAGGCCATTGCTTTCACATCCTGCATGTGAGCTCCCAAAGGCACCTGGTGGGCCACTGCGAGTAGCAGAGAGCTGGACTAGATGGACTCTGGTCTGATCCAGCTGGCTTGTTCTTATGTTCTTATGTTCTTATGATCAAGATTGGTAGCCATAAATCGACTTCTCCTCCATAAAACTGTCCAAGCCCCTTTTAAAGCTATCCAGGTGAGTGGCCATCACCACCTCCTGTGGCAGCATATTCCAAACACCAATCACACGTTGTGTGAAGAAGTGTTTCCTTTTATTAGTCCTAATTCTCCCCCCCCCCCCCAGCATTTTCAATGGATGCTCCCTGGTTCTATATATATATAGGGGGATGAAAAGTGCTATCAGGTCGCAGGAAATTTATGGTGAACTCAGATGGTTACATCTGCATAGCAACCCTTGACTTCTTGGATGGTCTCCCATCCAAACACTAACCAGGCTAGACCCTGCTTAGCTTGAAGGTCATCTGGGTCAAGGCATGGAGGTAAAATATGTTGCCAAGGTGAAAGTGACTGAGAGAACTAGCGTGGTGTAGTGGTTAAGAGCAGGTGGATTCTAAGAACTGGGCTTGATTCTCCTCTCCTCCACCTGAGTGGTGGAGGCTTATCTGGTGAACCAGATGTGTTTGCGCACTCCTATGTTCCTGCTGGGTGACCTTGGGCTAGTCACAGTTCTCTCCGAACCCTCTCAGTCCACCTACCTCCCAAGGTGTTCTGTTGTGGGGAGAGGAAGGGAAGGGAGCTTGTAGGCCACCTTGACCCTCCTTACTGGAAAAAAGGGGGGCATAAATCCAAACTCCTCCTCCTCCTCCTCCTCCTCCTCCTGCACCTCAGGGGGCTATCGAGGCAAGAGATGATCAGAAGTGGTTTGCCACTGCCTGCAGAGCAACTCAGGTGTAGTTTGGTGGTCTCCCATCCATGTACAGACCATGCTTAGCTTCTGAGCTCTGATGAGATCAGACTAGTCTGGGCTCTTAGAGCTGCTACATAAATAAAGAAACATTACTAAAGCAGCAGTGGCGTAGGAGCAGCAGTGGCTAGGAGGTTAAGAGCTAGGAGCAGCAGTGGCTAGGAGAAGCAGTGGCGTAGGAGCAGCAGTGGCTAGGAGCAGCAGTGGCATATGAGTTTAAGTGCGCGTGTATCTAATCTGGAGGGACCGGGTTTGATTCCCCGCTCTGCTGCCTGAGCTGTGGAGGCTTATCTGGGGAATTCAGATTAGCCTGTGCACTCCCACACACGCCAGCTGGGTGACCTTGGGCTAGTCACAGCTTCTCAGAGCTCTCTCAGCCCCACCCACCTCACAGGGTGTTTGTTGTGAGGGGGGAAGGGCAAGGAGATTGTCAACCCCTTTGAGTCTCCTACAGGAGAGAAAGGGGGGATATAAATCCAAACTCCTCCTCCTCCTCCTCCTCTTCCTCCTCCTCCTCCTCCTCCTCCTCCTCTTCTTCTTCTTCTTCCTCCTCCTCCTCTTCTTCTTCTTCTTCTTCTTCTTCTTCTTCTTCTTCTTCTTCTTCTTCTTCTTCTTCTTCTTCTTCTTCTTCTTCTTCTTCTTCTTCTTCTTCTTCTTCTAAAGATGTGTTCTTCACATCCCCCACAGCCAAAGACAACAGGTGGGCAGTTTAGTTGAGAGGGTCTGCATGGGACAATGGACTTTGTCTAGACCAGAGACCACCCCTGGGGCATCGCTCCACTGCTTACAGACAGACACAGCACCGGTCACCTCTGCCGGCCTCCAATAAAATAATAAGATCCTGAAAGGTCCATCTTAGCCAACAGCGTCCAGCCAGATATTTCATAAGGAACCAGAGCAGGTTGTGCAAGACAGAACCCCCCCCCCCCTCCAAGCAACAGATATTCAGAGACACAACAGCCTCTCAGACAGGAGCTTCCATTTAACTGTCAAGGCTAATGGCTTTTGATGGACCTCCCGTCCATGAATTTATCTAATCCCCATTTTTAAAGCCCTCTCAGCTAATGGTTGTTGCCTGATCTTGTGACAGTGAACTGCAGAGCTGAATTATGCATGGCCGGGGGCGGGGGGGGGGGGGGGGGAGGCCTCCAAACTTTTCCTCCTCGGCTGAGGATCCCGCCAGAGGGAACTCTGGGAGTTCTGTGCAGCATTCTTTAAATAGTAGGATAGAGGGTCACCTCGGTTCAGTTTGGAGCCGTAGTGAGACAGAGAAGAGTTGGGCCTCAGTTGCCCCCGTGCAGTGGTGGGATCCAAACATTTTAGTAACAGGTTCCCATGGTGGTGGGATTCAAACAGTGGCGTAGCGCCAATGGGACAAGGTGGGGCATGATGGGGGCGTGGCCGGGCATTCGGGGGCGGGGCATTAATAATTTCTCTGTTACTGTAAAAAACTCTTACTGTAAAAAAAAGAAGTTCCTAATTTCCAGCTGGCATCTTTCTGTCCATAATTTAAACTCATTATAGCAAGCCCTATCGTCTACTGCCAACAGAAACAACTACTTCTCCTCTCATTGACTGCCTGTCAAATACTGAATACTTTCAAATACTTAATTTTGTTTCTAGAAATCAAAAGGAGGATACTTTCCTTAAACAAGGAACTTTACCATATCTCTAAAACATGTTTTTGAAACAGCCCAACAGGGAGAATTATCGCGTTTTCTACTTTTGCTAACTAGCCACATAGGAAACAACAGGACTTTATGATTTTTGGACCTAATGGCATTTCTAACGGAAAAGCAGACCCAATTAGGAACCCCCTCTCGGCACACACAAATAATTAGTAACCCACTCTCGGGAACTGGTGAGAACCGGCTGGATTCCACCTCTGCCCCCATGCCAAGTTCTGGGTTCAAAATCAGAGCTGATACATATGTTTTTTAAACCCTGTGAGATTCACTTTGACCATTTCCTGGCAACTACATACTGTTTCCCCGAAGCGTTTCGTCCCCAAAGCAAAGAGACAATCCTGGTTTTTCTCTCAGCTTTGTTGGAACAGTTTTATTTAACCTCTTGGCTTTTTAACCTCTTAAGATTTGGCTAAACCTACAGACATTTTGTCATCGTTTTGTGGAACAATGTGTCGAAGCCATTTTGTGGAAGCCATTTTGATTGATCTCTCCCCCCACCCACCTCCCCCTGCATGGCAGCCATTTTGTTACAGGGCCCTTTGTCCGTTCTTAAAATTGCAAGCGTTTAATAAGGTTGAATGAATGATTGAATGATTGCATGATTGGAGCACCTTCCTTATGAGGAGAGGCTGCAGCGTTTGGGACTCTTTAGTTTGGAGAGGAGACATCTGAGGGGGGATATGATTGAAGTCTATAAAATTATGCATGGGGTAGAAAATGTTGGCAGAGAGAACATTTTCTCTCTTTCTCACAATACTAGAACCAGGGGGCATCCATTGAAAATGCTGGGGGGAAGAATTAGGACTAATAAAAGGAAACACTTCTTCACGCAACGTGTGATTGGTGTTTGGAATATGCCGCCCCAGGAGGTGGTGATGGCCACTAACCTGGATAGCTTTAAAAAGGGCTTGGACAGATTTATGGAGGAGAAGTCGATCTATGGCTACCAATCTTGATCCTCCTTGATCTGAGATTGCAAATGCCTTAGCAGACCAGGGGCTCAGGAGCAGCAGCAGCAGCAGGCCATTGCTTTCACCTCCTGCAGGTGAGCTCCCAAAGGCACCTGGTGGGCCACTGCGAGTAGCAGAGTGCTGGACCAGATGGACTCTGGTCTGGTCCAGCAGGCTAGTTCTTATGTTCTTATGTTCTTAAGGTTGGGCCCTTTCCGCACATACAGAATAAAGCACTTTCAATCCACTTCCACAATTGTTTGCAAGTGGATTTTTGCTATTCCGCACAGTAAAATCCAGCTGCAAAGTGCATTGAAAGTGGATTGAAAGTGCATTATTCTGCATGTGCGGAAGGGGCCCACCACTCCTCCCCCTAGCTCTGTAACAAGCAAGATGATATATTGTTTTTTTTTTCAGACCTTGGAAATCCTTCCTTGTTATCTTTCTTTTCATTAACCCAAAAATTCAGGTACGAAAGAGGAAATATGTGGGGGGGGAAAATTCCGGGAACAGATGGCAGGTACATATTTCAGAGCGCCGCTTTAATCAAGGCAATCTTCGCAGGGAAAGGAGAGCCAGCGTTTTCCTCTCCCATTCCTTAAAATATTCTGGGCAGGTCTCACCCAGCCGATGGAATTCAGAGCACTCTTGGGCCAGAACTGATAGGGAAGCCGAGTTCCTGTATCCCCCACATCTCTGGCAGATAATCTTCCGGAGGAGAAAAACACACAGGCTTATGGAAAAGTGACTGACATTTAAATCAGCGTACACAAAGGAAGGAAGTGCTCTGCAAATAATTGTGTTTAATTAGAAATTATGTCTTCACCGGTGACGGGAGGATACCTGGGGAATGACACCGCAACACAGTGTGGAGGGGAAAAAAAGAAATGAAAATCTGCCTTTTAGCAACTGCAACCGCCGGGCTGTCTAATTCGGCGTTGTCTACTGAGACCGGCGGCTGATCTCCAGGATTCTGAAGGCCAGAACGGCTTTTCCCGAGCCCTGCTTGAGAAAACACCTCAATAGGAGATGCCAAAGATCAAACCTGAGACCTTCCGCATGTAAATGGGGTGTTTTACCAAACAACCAGCCTATTTATGAATTAGTATCGTACAGTTTTGAGCCTGATTCCTAGTCAAGAGTCTGTTTTCTTTCATGGGGGGCTCAGATGATGGGAATCCTTGACGAACGGAGTTTGGAGGATGCTGTTTTTCCCGTTCCTCCACATTAGCGGCAGGCTCTTATCTGGTGAACTGGAATCGTTTCCCCGCTCCTACACATAAGCCTGCCGGGTGGCCTTGGCCCAGTCACAGTTCTTTCAGAACTCCCTCCGCCCCACCTACCGCACAAGGTGTCTGTTGTGGAGAGAGGAAAGGAATATGTAAGCCTCTTTGAAATTCCTTACAGGAGAGAAAGGCAGGGTGGCGTAGGAGGTTAAGAGCTCGTGTATCTAATCTGGAGGAACCGGGTTTGATTCCCAGCTCTGCCGCCTGAGCTGTGGAGGCTTATCTGGGGAATTCAGGTTAGCCTGCGCACTCCCACACACGCCAGCTGGGTGACCTTGGGCTAGTCACAGCTTCTTGGAGCTCTCTCAGCCCCACCTACCTCACAGGGTGTTTGTTGTGGGGGGGAAGGGCAAGGAGATTGTAAGCCCCTTTGAGTCTCCTGCAGGAGAGAAAGGGGGGATATAAATCCAAACTCCTTCTCCTCCTCTCTTCTTCTTCTTCTTCTTCTTCTTCTTCTTCTTCTTCTTCTTCTTCTTCTTCTTCTTCTTCTTCTTCTTCTTCTTCTTCTTCTTCTTCTTCTTCTTCTTCTATTTCTATAAATTCAAACGATTCCTCTTCTTCCTCTTCCTCTTCCTCTTCCTCTTCCTCCTCTTCCTCTTCCTCCTCCTCCTCCTTCCTCTTCTTCTTCTGGGGTGGGGAACCCTAGGCTGACTCCAGACCTTAAATGCCCAAACAACAACAAAAAAAGTCATGCCGTACTTTAAAGACTAGCAAATTGTGACACTAGGGGGGAAAAGTCACTGGTTCCTAGATGTTTCTGCTGCTTTAGAGCTCTATGTGAACCTTAACCCAAGATCCTAACCCTTTTAACCCTATTGACTACAATGGGAGTAGAAAGGCATAACTGTGTTTAGGATCATGCTGTAATACCTGTCCCACACTTGCCCGTGATTGTGTTTGGCACATCCGCCGCACTAGTTTGCAGCTAATACCGCCGCTCTCCTGACAACGGGACTCATTTGGCTGGCGAAATACTGCCTGTCTTGCCTGGGATGTCACGACCTTCCTGGCATGCGCTGAATTCTCAAATTTTTTAAAGATAATCAGCATTTCAGGAGAAAGGAAGATGCATGCACCAGTGTGCAAATGTCTGACATCTGTTAGGGCCCAAATTTTGCTTTTGCAGTTGTAGGAAAAGGTGTGTGTCAACATGGGTTTTCGGGGTAGAATATCCTCGCCGGCTTTCTTTTCCCCACCCCAGGAAACGGCCGCCTTTGATTCTGTCAGGCATCGCACCGTTGGCGGCTGTTATTTCTGTTTAAGCAGGTGTTTGGCAAGAGCGTTTCTGACATTTGCCACATCCCAGTTTCCCTACGGTTTCTGAGGTCTCAGACAGTTTCCAATGGGGAATCAATGCACAAGGAAACGTCCGCTGTTCCCTTTGCAAAGTTCAGATGCAGAACAACCGCACACAAACGCATTTCGCCACCATTTCCAGTTCCTCCCGTTCATATGGATCGTCCCCATGTTGCTGCAACGGGCACGGGCCCCTTAACGGGGCTCAAAACGAAGGCACCTTCCCTCCTGGAGCATTTTAATGCCTGGTTGTGTGTTTTCGTACCTGTGTTTTGCTCTTTGAAGTGGCTTGAATTGGCTTGAATTTGGCTTGAATTTGAATTGGTTTGAATTTGAATTGTGATGCGTTTTATAATGTTCTGCTTTTAACTGGTGACGCTGATGGGGTAGAAGGTTGGGGTGAAAATTGTGTGTATAATTCGATAACATTTAAACATCCCGATTTGATTGTGTATACAATTTAGAAAAAGTTATGATTATTACCCTTTGCACAATAAGTGTAAACCAACGTGTGAGCGACGTGACACACTCCAATAGCTTTCTTGGAGAGCTAGCGTGGTGTAGTGGTTAAGAGCAGGTGCACTCTGATCTGGAGAACTGGATTTGATTGCCCACTCTGCCGCTTGAGCTGTGGAGGCTTATCTGGTGAATCGGATTAGCTTGTGCACGCCGACACATGCCAGCCGGGTGACCTTGGGCTAGTCACAGTTCTTTGGAGCTCTCTCAGCCATGCCTACCTCACAGGGTGTTTGTTGTAGAGTGGGGAGGGAAAGGAGATTGTAAGCTCCTTTGAGTCTCCCTACAGGAGAGAAAAGGGGATATAAATCAAAACTCTTCTTCTTCAAACTCTTGGTGCCCACCAGGTGTTCTTAGGCCCCTTCCGCACCCACAAAATAATGCGTTTTGAAACCACTTTCACAACTGTTTGCAAGTGGATTTTGCTATTCCGCACAGCTTCAAAGAGCACTGAAAGCAGTTTGAAAGTGCATTATTCTGCATGTGCGGAATGAGTCATAGAAAGTAGGCGGGGCCAGGCGGGGCTTTTCCCAGCAAGGCTTCTGATTGGCCACTGGAGATTTGATTCTCTGTGCAGATTTTTTTCTAAAATAGTTCCTAGATCCTTTTCCCCTCCGTTTTTAGTTCTCTGTTTTTTAATTTAGTATCAACAACAATATTAAGCAAACGACCGGCCTGGTCAGCTATTCCAAGGATAGGCTAGACCCGAGATTTAGATCCAGGGAACAATTTATTTTCGGTGTCAACCCTCCGAGTCTCCTGGAGACCAATTAAATCAAATGTCTCCGATAACCCATAAAAATATCTCCGCTTGAAAAGTGTGAATTGCAACCCGCAACATTGCCGTCCAAAAACGAAGCGCTTGCAACTGTTCGGAGGTTTAAGAAGAACGTACAGCTGTGGAGGGTATTGCCTGCCCTGTCCGGAGAGGACTTGCTATAAATATCTTAATAAAAAGTGAACTGCTATCCATCAACGTCGGAAAGTTTCAGGAGCCGATGCCAAAGGGCACAGATAGATTGGATGTAGAAGTAATGATGGTCATCGAGGGACTGGTATGGCAGAGGTGAAATGCCTAATAGCTAGGAAATATGCATTAATGCAGCAACTTCATACCAAGACAGTGTGATATAGTGGTCAGAGTGACCAAGAACAGAGAGCCCCAGGTTTGGATCCAGCTTTGGCAGCTCTCTGGGGCCGAATCCCCACCAGGAAATTCAATCTAGATCAAAACCAAGTTTGAAAATAAACTGTGTTCAGTTCTGGTTGCCACATCTCAACAAGGATATCGAAGAGATAGAAAAAGGGCAGAGAAGGGCAACGAGGATGATTGAATGATTGGAGCACCTTCCTTATGAGGAGAGGCTGCAGCGTTTGGGACTCTTTAGTTTGGAGAGGAGACGTCTGAGGGGGGATATGATTGAAGTCTATAAAATTATGCATGGGGTAGAAAATGTGGACAGAGAGAAATTTTTCTCTCTTTCTCACAATACTAGAACCAGGGGGCATCCACTGAAAATGCTGGGGGGAAGAATTAGGACTAATAAAAGGAAACACTTCTTCACACAACGTGTGATTGGTGTTTGGAATATGCTGCCACAGGAGGTGGTGATGGCCACTAACCTGGATAGCTTTAAAAAGGGCTTGGACAGATTGATGGAGGAGAAGTCGATCTATGGCAGTGGTGGCGAACCTTTGGCACTCCAGATGTTATGGACTACAATTCCCAACAGCCCCTGCCAGCATGGCCAATTGGCCATGCTGGCAGGGGCTGGTGGGAATTGTAGTCCATAACATCTGGAGTGCCAATGGTTCGCCACCACGGATCTATGGCTACCAATCTTGATCCTCCTTGATCTTAGATTGCAGATGCCTTAGCAGACCAGGTGATCGGGAGCAGCAGCAGCAGAAGGCCATTGCTTTCACATCCTGCACGTGAGCTCCCAAAGGCACCTGGTGGGCCACTGCGAGTAGCAGAGTGCTGGACTAGATGGACTCTGGTCTGATCCAGCAGGCTCGTTCTTATGTTCTTATGCACCTTTTCATCGAGGTTTCAACCTCCCCACCGCAGCATGTTTCCAGGGAAGATATCTAGGCCTATCTTGGATTCAAGAAATGTAACAATCCCCACTACCACGCGATCGGCTTGGCGGGTTTTTCCTGATTGGCTGTCGTGCCGTGTTGGGGCGGGACCTGTTTTTTCTCCTGCAAAAAAATGTGCTCACATTATGATGTCAGCACGTCAACACATCTCCCCGGCCCAAGTTTCTGGTTGGTTCTCGTTCTCTCATGCTCTCGCGAGAACAGCACTGCATGCAGGGATGGGTTGTGAGGCATTTGCATCACATTCCGCGGCGGGAAATTTGAATCAGGATTAGACCCCCGATCCTCCCCTCCAAACTGGATCGAAGACACTTTTTTGGGGGGAAAAAGTAGTACTTTCAAGCAGGTGCGGCAAAGATGCGGGATAAGGAGGAGAATTAGCGCCAGAACCAGGATGAATCCTTGTTCGTCGATCAGGCCATGGAGAGTTCTTCCCGAATCCTTGATATTTCGCGTGAGCATCACGCGATTAATTGACCGGGGGGAATCAGCCCCTGGGTTACCTGAAACCAGTCACCCGCCAGCGCCCCTCCAGACTAATTTGCCTCTCAAGGGTATTGCTGGGAGGATACAACGGAAGAGCAAAGAACAATATCGGGAACCCCATTGAGAGGGAAAACGAGGTGTAAATATCTAAACATTCACCGTCTAGCAAGCACTGCCAATTCGCAAGCGGGGTTGGAGATGTCCCCAAATTAAAATTGAAGACGACCGAGATCAGTTCCCCCAGAGAAAATGACTGTTTTGGAGGGTGGATTCGGTGACGTTATATCCCACCAAAGTCCCTGTCTTCTCCAGACCCCAAATCTTCATGGATTTCCCAACCTGGTAATAAAAATCCTACTCTGTCCTGCCCGATACATACCAAAAAACCCATAGCCAGAATTCCAAGCAGAGGTGGGTGTAAGGAACCTGAAAGGACTAGAATCAAAGTAACTTGAAAAGTTCTTTATTCTTAAACTTCCATGATGCACAATACACGGAATGCGGACTCTGACCCTTTCCCGCCAAACCGCTGCTTTTACGAGCGTTTCTGCCCCCTCCCACAGCCCACAAGACAACCTTCCCCAAACTCCAAGCCCAGTTCTCACACAAACAGAAAGTAAGTCTTCACACACATATGATAAGCACAGACAGCAAGGTTACTGATAACAGTCCTCCCGGGCACGTAGCCCAGTCCATGGAATGTTACCAAGGCCGTGGCTGAGGAGCAGAGAACAGATATTATCCCACAACCTTACAGTGGGATCCAACCAGTTCTCACCACTTCTCTAGAAGCGGTTACTAATTTTTTCTGAGTGCCGAGAAGGGGTTACTAAAGCAACCTCCCTGCCCAATAGGGACTGGAGGGGCGTGTGTGCAGCGCCGCCACTGTTTGAATCCCACCACCATCGGAACCTGTTATTAAAACTTTTGGATCCCACCACTGATTCCAAGGCATATCGCAGGATAGCAAATCACTGAGTGAATTCACAAGAGGGAATTGTAACAACACAGGACTGCTGCAAACAAATAAGAACCGGGAGAAGAGAGAAAGGTTTCGGCCTGCTCCGTCGGCTTGGTAATTAATAATATGGACGGGGAAGGGGGGAAAGCTTGCGAAAAAAAACTCTGCCGATCAACACACAGCCCAGCCTTTCCTCGGTTCCTCGGCGGCTGGTGTGCCGTCCCTGTGATCTAAAGAACATTTATTGATTTCATAATGCTTTTAAGGAACACCATTATTATCGTGCACTGGAGCCATTGATTCTAATCCAGGGCAGCTCAGGAGGGATTTTAAAAGTCAAAACTCTGGACTGCTTAGCAGAGTCCGTCTGGGATTCCCTGGATGTTGGTTTTGTTTTAAAAACAACCTTTGGAGCTGGTGACAGCGGCGGTGAAATGCGGCGGTGGAAATTCTCTCTTCTGTGATCCTGCCCTCTGCGGCGCTTTGATTCGTCTTCCGTTCCTCCTGTAGTCAAAGATTAATTAACTGCGTTGTGGAGAAAGTGTCAGACTGTAACTAGGATGGTGTGGGTACAACACAGGGTTCTCCAACATGGTGCCCATCAGTATCTCTTTTGGCACCTACCAAGCTTTTAGGAAAGGGGGTGGGGCCATTGAAAAGCAGGGCTTTTATTGGCTGGCTTCGTGCAACTGACAGGGGTTGCCGCAGCTGCAGCGACTCGAATCTGAAGAGATAGTAATCACCCAAGCTTTTACAGTGGTGGCGAACCTTTGGCACTCCAGATGTTATGGACTACAATTCCCATCAGCCCCTGCCAGCATGGCTAATTGGCCATGCTGGCAGAGGCTGATGGGAATTGTAGTCCATAACATCTGGAGTGCCAAAGGTTCGCCACCACAGCCTTAGTATATGGTTTCATCCTCAAGCGTTCCTTCATTTCTTTTCCATTCCCAATTTCGTCTTTAATCCTCCGCACTCTGGATTTCCATTTGTGTTCATTCCCTTTCTGCAATTCCTTTTGCAAATGGAGGGGGGAGGGATGGCATCTGGCTCCGCCTCCCGGGGCAGCCATTTTGGAATGGTGCTCACCACTCTTCTCAAATTCCAAAGATGCCCCGGAGGAGGAGGAGGAGGAGGAGGAGTTGGATTTACATCCCCCTTTTCTCTCCTGTAAGGAGACTCAAAGGGACTTACAAACTTCTTTCCCTTCTCCCCCAACAAACACCCTGTGAGGTGGGTGGGGCTGAGTGAACTCCGAAAAGCTGTGACTAGCCGAAGGTCACCCAGCTGGCTTGTGTTGGAGTGCACAAGCTAATCTGGTTCCCCAGATAAGCCTCCACAGCTCAAGTGGCAGACCGGGGAATCCAACCCGGTTCTCCAGATTAGAGTGCACCTGCTCTTAACCACTCAGACCATTCACGCACTGTTAGACTGGCTTTCTTCATAGGGCTGTTGTGAGGAATACGTGGGGAATGAAGGAGATCCATGTGTGCCGTCCAAGAAGAAGCAAGATGGGGTTTTTAAAAAATGAAATAACATCGCTCTTGTCAACCCCGCAAGAGAAGTTCCCTCCCCTGAGAAGATGCAAATGAGACCTGAAGTGCGTAGAGAAAAGCTGGTTTGAATTTCCAGTCAGTACAAATGAAGGTCCTCGCGCTAAAGTTTGCATACACAAAGAAAGCCTTAAAACATTTAATGGGAAGCACAATTAAACATTGACCTTTACGCGGTGATTCAAGTCCCCGGCGCTGGTTTTTCAAAGAAAGCTTCGTCACCAAAGGATTACTGTGGGAATATTTGAAAGCTCTTTTATTGATCTGTCATTAACATTTGAATTAGGGGGAAATGGCGTGTGTTAAATGGGTGCTCTCCCCACCCCCCACCCCTTTTTGAGCATCGCTCTGAATCAATCTTGTGACCCTCTTATTCTTGGGGGGGCATTCAGTTCTCAACTGCAGGTACCCAGTCCCTCTCATTGATCATGAGTGCGGAGCTGGTTTTTCATACCTCAAGAAGAGAAGAAGAAGAGGTTGGATTTCTATCCCCCCTTTCTCTCCTGTAAGGAGACTCAAAGGGGCTTACAACCTCCTTGCCTTTCCCCGCTTACAAGAAACACCCTGTGAGGTGGGTGGGGCTGAGAGAGCTCCAAAGAACTGTGACTTGCCCAAGACTTTTTGACAGAGAGTTTCAACAGATGCTAGAGGAAGCTAATAAAACCTGTTCCCCGATCTCTCTGGGAATACCTGTGGATAGATTAATTGTAGCCCAGTACCTTTATCTCCTGGTTGAGGCCCGGTGGCGTAAAGCAATCACCTTAGCTAGGTGTAATGCCCTGCCTTCTTCCTTTAGCCTTGGACGCCACCTTGGAATCCCACATAAAGAAAGGAAATGCCCGTGTGGCATGGGTTCTGTGGAAACAGTATCTCATATGCTGTTGAATTGTCCTTTTTATGAGATAGGTAGGAAGAAGCACATAATCCCCTTCCTGCATGGAAGTGAAGGCACTACAGATAAACAGAAGGAGCAGCAGTGGCGTAGGGGAGGTTAAGAGCTCATGTATCTAATCTGGAGGAACCGGGTTTGATTCCCAGCTCTGCCGCCTGAGCTGTGGAGGCTTATCTGGGGAATTCAGATTAGCCTGTACACTCCCACACACGCCAGCTGGGTGACCTTGGGCTAGTCACAGCTCTTCTGAGCTCTCTCAGCCCCACCTACCTCACAGGGTGTTTGTTGTGAGGGGGGAAGGGCAAGGAGATTGTAAGCCCCTTTGAGTCTCCTACAGGAGAGAAAGGGGGGATATAAATCCAAACTCTTCTTCTTCTTCTTCTTCTTCTTCTTCTTCATCTGTTAAACAGCCACAACTACGAGCTGTTGGAAGCGGTGGCTAAATTTTTAAATGGCGTTATTTTAACTCGTCAGAAGTTGTAAAGTTGTAAAGGCTGTTATTATCTTGCTAAGTTAATCTTAAACTATTTATATGCCATTAAAGGTATTCGAAACCGAATCGAATGAATGAACTGGACTAGGCCCAAGGTCTCCCAGCTGGCGTGTGCTGGAGCGCACAAGCTAATCCGGTTCCCCAGATAAGCCTCCACAGCTCAGGTGGCAGAGCGGGGAATCAAACCCGGTTCCTCCAGATTAGAGCGCACCTGCTCTGAGCCCCGACGCCACGCTGCCTCGAGCATGTTTAGCAATTGTCGTTCTGCATAGTCAAACGGCACGGTGCCAACATTCAGCATTACACCTGTGGGTATTTCGCATGGGTCGAAATAACATCAGAATGGTACTCCGACAAGCCCCTTTCCTTCTCGGCAGCAATAGATACACAACACGGGTCATTTGGCAGGCTTAACTAGCGACTTGATTCCACTCAAATCAATGGTCCATCTAGAGCAATAAGAGCCGATAGCAGAGCACGGCACGGCCCACGTTCTCCGGCTCAAATCATTAGAATATCAAAGGCTGTTGGAGAACGCGGTCCCTGCTTATTTATCATCATTAGCTGCATTTCAACAGCCTCCCTGCCTAGGAAAGCGGGGGGGGGGGGGAAATAAAGCTTTCGGAGAGATGTTCAAACAGCTGGGTGAAGAGAGAGCTTACGCCAGCCCTGCGGAAAACCAAGTTAGCAGGGACTGAGATCACTAGTTCCTAGCGTGGATCTGCACGGCAACAGCCTCCAATGTGTCACAGAGGAACATGGAAATGGTCTTCAAGCACACTGGTTTTGGCGCCTTGAGGGACCCATCTCAGCTTTCCCCCCTAGGAACGCTTCCACAATTATCCTTGTCCTCATGTGTCCGCCTGGATTCTGAAGTTCTGAATTGTCTGCCTTGGTTGAAGCAATGCAGAAGGAATTCTCTGCTTTTCTTCCCTTTTCTGATAAAATGCTACACAAAGACTCAAGTTGCATGGCATATGACCAATAGGCAGGAGCCCACAAAATGCACCAGTTAAACACTACACAAAAAGGAATTCTCTGCTGTTATTCTCAATACATTATTTCCGAGTTTTGTACAAGGCGTGCTTGGTTTGCTGAAGCTCCATTTCTTTCCCCTGCCTCTCGGTTAGTGAGGATTTCGTGGATTCCCAACACGCTGCTGTTAGATGTGTGTTTGCATCATGATGCAAGAAGATCGCTGATGTCACAATTAGCTTGTTTGGCATTCCATCCAGGGTGCGGAAACACGAGTACATCAGTAAAACACAACATGGACATACAAATCTTGGTGACATCATAAGATCAGACCAGCATTTTTTCCCCGCCTTCTTCTTTGGCAAATAAATTGCCACCCAAACTAATAGGTTTGTATAATGTACAACCAATAAAGCAACAGCATGTTAGCACACCGATAAAACACCACACAAAAACAATCTTGACACAATCATTGGAACAGAACTGCTTTTCTTCTCTTTTCTAATAAAATGCTACACAAAGACTCAAGTTGCATGGCCTATGACCAATAGACAGGAGCACAGAAGCACACCAGTTAAACACTACACAAAAAATAATCTTGATGCAGCCACAAGACCAGACTAGCATTTTTTTTTTCAATAAAACACCACCCAAAGTATTGAGCTGCATGGTGTATAACTAATAGGCAGGAGCACATCAATAAAACACTGCACTACACAAGAGGAAAGCAACTTCTAATAAAACACTACACAAAAATAATCTTGATGCAGTCAAAAGCCCAGACAAACATTTCTTGTCTTTTCAAAAAAAAAACACAAAAATTGGATTGCATGGTGTATAACAGTGGTGGCGAACCTATGGCACACGTGCCAGGCGTGGCACTCAGAGCACTCTCTGTGGGCATGCGAGCACAGAGTTCGTCATTTAGGGGGAGCAGAAAATCACCCCCCACACACACACACACACAACTAGACTGGCTTTGCTTCTGAGTAAACCCTCCTAGGGTCGTGATTCACCCATTCAAAGTGTTGCGCGGTTGCGTCACCAAGCTTACTCCCAAGTAACGCGTGCCCTGGAGCAAACTGTTTTTTCTAAATTAAAACCTCAGTATTCAGGTTAAATTGTCATGTTGGCACTTCACAATAAATCAGTGGGTTTTGGGTTGCAATTTGGGCACTCAGTCTCAAAACGGTTCGCCATCACTAGTGTATAACCAATAAGTATATAAGCACATCAGTTAAACACTACACAAAAATAATCTTGATGCAATCATGAGACTAGACCAGCATCACTTTGTTTTCTTTTCCCCCCCAATAAAACACCATACAAAAAGAATCGAGTTAGATGGCGTATAACCAATCAGCAGAAGTACATGAGCACATCAATTAAAATGCTGCTCGGCAAACAACAACTTCCTGGTTGGTCCCTGGCCCCAAAGCTGTTCTCAACCAGAACACTCCCAAAAAGATTCTTGATATAATTGTGAGCAAGGTGGCATCAATACGGCTTTTTGTAGTGTTAGTTCCCAGGGGAAAATGGGAGGGAGGGGAAGGAAACACAAACGAAGGGACTGAGAGTTGCAACGGAGTGCGCACAATCCAGTTCCACAAATAATTGTAGACATTCTCTTAGTTACACTGGTATTCCAGATCCGGGGAAAGTGGAGTAAATCGACCACTCGCGGCTACAAAATCAGCTCATCCCACCCCTAGAAGGATATATATAGGTCAAGTCAAGAAACAACCGTAAAAATATGAACAGGTGGGATTGTGGAAATTAGAGCTAATTAATGTCCTTTTCTTTCCTTTTCAGATGCAGCTGTTTTTCTCGCTGGTCGGCTCCGCCATCCCTAAAATATCCCCAATTCTCCACCTGGCAATGAATACAAAGTCTCCAAACCGAAAAGGAGCCGGAGTAACTTATCACTGGAAACACTTTGTTCCTGCAAGCGGCAAATATCCAATGAATCAGTTTCTCGCAAAAAATCATAAATAAACATGGAGGGAAAGATAGAGAGAAAGCACCGGAGAGGCAGCAAGAGCCGTAAAAATGCACCTCTCATAACAATTCGGGGTGATTAATCCATCAGACGCTCCTTCGGCCCCCCCCTATCCTGAGTCCTCAGCCTACATGGCGGAATAATAAAGATGAAATCTACCCCCCAGTGCTAAAACACTACAAGGGGAAAGCAACTTAATAATGCCGGTTGTGCGTTAACAGATTCCGGGCTGGGGCTAGAACTTAGATTGGATCGTCAGCAAATGCAGAAATAGAAGTAAACAGGCTCTTCCAAACCCCTCCTTGTTCTATCAGTTATGAAACTAGTTCAGGGCGGCAGAAGCACCAACCTGTTGGTGCCCCTTAAAATCAGGCGTTTTAGGCAACGGCCTCGGTTTGCCTAGGGGTTGGGCGGACCCTGTTATGCTACCATCGAATCTATATTCGATTACCACCATATGCTACCCTCTTAGAGGGGAGTCCGGCCGTTCCCTTTCCTTAGGGAGGCCTCTAATTAAATTGGGTTTGGGGGCGCCTGATATCTCTGTACTGACCGCTGCTTTTAATAGATTTTAATAGATTTTATTGGTTTAATAACTTTACTGATTGTAATGAATATTGTTGTGCACCACCCAGAGGACCCCGGGGATGGGGCGGTCCACAAATTCAATCAATCAATCAATCAATCAATCAATCAATCAATCAATCAATCAATCAATCAATCAATCAATCAAATGCCCCAGTGATGGCGAACCTTTTCGAGACTGAGTGCCCAAACTGCAACCCAACACCCACTTATTTATCGCAAAGCGCCAACACGGCAATTTAACCTGAATACTGAGGTTTTATTACAGAAAAAACGGTTGGCTCCAAGGCACGCATTACTCAGGAGTAAGCGTGGTGGTAGTCGGTGGCTTTGCTTTGAAGCAACTGTGCAATGCTTCGAACGGGTGAATCACGACCCTAGGAGGGTTTACTCAGAAGCAAGCCCCATTGCCAGCAACCGAGCTTACTCCCAGGTAAAGGATCGCGCTTTAGTTCTTTCCATGAATATCAGTAGGGTTTAACAGCGCTTAACAGGGTTACCTACACTGCTTCCCCAAAACTAGGGCCCCTTCCACACATGCAAAATAATGCGTTTTCAAACCACATTCACAACTGTTTGCAAGTGGATTTTGCTATTCCGCACAGCTTCAAAGAGCACTGAAAGCAGTTGGAAAGTGCATTATTCTGCATGTGCGGAATGAGCCTAGGTCTTAGGTTTAATGCTAATAATCTCCCTGAAATAACTGCACTATTATCACATGACGAACTCTGTGCACGCGTGCCCACAGAGAGGGCTCTGAGTGCCACCTCTGGCACCTGTGCCATGAGGATTAAATACATTCACTGTGCTGCACCCCCCCTCTCAATCACTGGTGGGCAGTGCTAGCGTCCGAGATTATTCTCACAGGTAGTGGCAGCACCCTGGGCCCATGCAGAAGAGGGTTGAGTCTGAGAGGCAACGACTTGGGAAGGAACGGGGGGGCTCACTGGTAGAGCATTTGTGTGCCAAGCCAAAGGTCCCGGGTTCAATTCCCGACATCTCCATGACCTCTTTCTGTAGATTATGTGATCCTTGATCTCCCCAGTTCAAAGGACGAGGCAGCGGGTGTTGTGAAAGACCTCAACCTGTGAATGCCATTTTCACCTTGACAAAGCAGTGTTCTGATTTAGTCTAAGGAGCTTTATGTGCTCGTGTTTGGGGTCCCCAAAGAAGCCTTTCCTCACCTCCCTGTACAGTGGAACTAACAGCGACAGTTTGTGCAATAATAAGCAATATATAAACTTGAGGTTTCCACAGCTTTGTTCACAAACACGTCTTGCCATGATTAGCATGTGTGTGTATGAAGTGCTCTAAGGTGGTTTGTCGTTGCTGCCTTGGCACAGCAAACCAAGTTCCTTGGTAGTCTCCCATCCAAATACTAAGCAGGGCTCACCCTGCTTAGCTTCTGAGATCTGAGAGGTTAGCTAGCTTAGGCCATCCAGTGAAAGTCAACAGATGTGCCAAGGTGGTTTGTCATTGCTGCTTTGGTGCATCAAACCAACTTCCTTGGTGGTCTCCCATCCAAATACTAACCAGGGCTAACCCTGGTTAGCTTCTGAGATCTGAGAGATCAGCTAGCTTAGGTCATCCAGTGGATGTCAATAGATGTGCAAAGATGGTTTGTCATTGCTGCTTTGGTGCACCAAGCCAACTTCCTGGTGGTCTCCCATCCAAATATTAACCAGGACTAACCCTGCTTAGCTTCTGAGATTTGACAAAATCAGGTTAGCCTGTGCCACGCAGGTTAGGATTTAACAGAATATGTCCCCAACTAATTCCATCCACATATTATATGGGGATTTTTTTCTCTTTTGTTTCTGGGGATCCTCGCAGCATTATATGGAGCTCCCCAGGGGTTTTTTTTTGCAAGGCACTGGAGAAAGCTTTCCGTAAGACTGCCGGAGCTGAAGTCTGGGCTTTTTTGCGGCTGAAGCTACTGCGGAGTGACAGCCAGAAAGAGACAATTACAGGGAACTTGCAAAATATTGTGGCACGTCAGCAAAACATGTCACCCATATTCCGTCGTGGTGCTCAGGGCCATTTGGTTGCTCAGGACACACCGAGGCAGGCTCTGAAACAAACCAGGCAGCTCCTGATGCTAATGAATAGCAGCCCCTGACAAGGTCCGCTTGACATATTCTAGGTGACGGGCAGGAGGGGGTGCTTAACCCTTTCCCTGCCAGCTAGCCTGGGCCGTCCAGATCAGGAAACATAAACGCTTCCCATTCATTACCCTCACGGTAACCAAAGGGGGCCACTGGCCAGGCACCCCTTCTAAGCCTAGCCTACCTCTCAAGGTTGTTGTGGGTGCCAAATGGGAACAGGCTCCCATTCTAAGCCTAGCCTACCTCTCAAGGCTGTTGTGGGTGCCAAATAGGAACAGGCTCCCATTCTCAGCCTAGCCTACCTCTCAAGGCTGTTGTGGGTGCCAAATGGGAACAGGCACCCCTTCTAAGCCTAGCCTACCTCTCAAGGCTGTTGTGGGTGCCAAATGGGAACAGGCTCCCATTCTAAGCCTAGCCTACCTCTCAAGGCTGTTGTGGGTGCCAAATGGGAACAGGCTCCCCTTCTAAGCCCAGTCTACCTCTCAAGGTGGTGGTGAACACCAGATACGAAGAGGCTCCCCTTCTAAGCCTAGCCTACCTCTCAAGGCTGTTGTGGGCACCAAATGGGAACAGGCACCCCTTCTAAGCCTAGCCTACCTCTCAAGGCTGTTGTGGGTGCCAAATGGGAACAGGCTCCCCTTCTAAGCCCTAAGCCTACACTCCTCCTCAGGCTGCTGTGGGCGCCAAATGGGAACAGGCTCCCCTTCTAAGCCCAGTCTACCTCTCAAGGTTGTTGTGGGTGCCAAATGGGAACAGGCTCCCATTCTAAGCCTAGCCTACCTCTCAAGGCTGTTGTGGGTGCCAAATAGGAACAGGCTCCCATTCTCAGCCTAGCCTACCTCTCAAGGCTGTTGTGGGTGCCAAATGGGAACAGGCACCCCTTCTAAGCCTAGCCTACCTCTCAAGGCTGTTGTGGGTGCCAAATGGGAACAGGCTCCCATTCTAAGCCTAGCCTACCTCTCAAGGCTGTTGTGGGTGCCAAATGGGAACAGGCTCCCCTTCTAAGCCCAGTCTACCTCTCAAGGTGGTGGTGAACACCAGATACGAAGAGGCTCCCCTTCTAAGCCTAGCCTACCTCTCAAGGCTGTTGTGGGCACCAAATGGGAACAGGCACCCCTTCTAAGCCTAGCCTACCTCTCAAGGCTGTTGTGGGTGCCAAATGGGAACAGGCTCCCCTTCTAAGCCCTTAGCCCTACACTCTCCAAGGCTTGCTGTGGTAGGCTTCAAATGGGAACAGGCTCCTTCTAAGCCCAGTCTACCTCTCAAGGGTTGTTGTGCAGCCGGGGTGCCAAATGGGAACAGGCACCCCTTCTAAGCCTAGCCTACCTCTCAAGGCTGTTGTGGGTGCCAAATGGGAACAGGCTCCCCTTCTAAGCCTAGCCTACCTCTCAAGGCTGCTGTGGGCGCCAAATGGGAACAGGCTCCCCTTCTAAGCCTAGCCTACCTCTCAAGGCTGTTGTGGGTGCCAAATGGGAACAGGCTCCCCTTCTAAGCCTAGCCTACCTCTCAAGGCTGCTGTGGGCGCCAAATGGGAACAGGCACCCCTTCTAAGCCTAGCCTACCTCTCCTCAAGAGCTGTTGTGGGTTGCCAAAATGGGGAACAGGTGTGGCCCCTCCCCTTCTAAGCCCAGTCTACCTCTCAAGGTGGTGGTGAACACCAGATACGAAGAGGCTCCCCTTCTAAGCCTAGCCTACCTCTCAAGGCTGTTGTGGGCACCAAATGGGAACAGGCACCCCTTCTAAGCCTAGCCTACCTCTCAAGGCTGTTGTGGGTGCCAAATGGGAACAGGCTCCCCTTCTAAGCCTAGCCTACCTCTCAAGGCTGCTGTGGGCGCCAAATGGGAACAGGCTCCCCTTCTAAGCCCAGTCTACCTCTCAAGGTTGTTGTGGGTGCCAAATGGGAACAGGCTCCCATTCTAAGCTTAGCCTACCTCTCAAGGCTGTTGGGGTGCCAAATGGGAACAGGCTCCCCTTCTAAGCCTAGCCTACCTCTCAAGGCTGTTGTGTGTGTGGGGGGGGGAATGGAGGAATATACCCGGTGCTCTGAGCACCTCGTAGGGGGGAGGGAAGGGGAGGTGACAGGGTTTTTTTGCATTTCAGAGGCAGGATTAATCATAATTAATAGTGGCGCTGTCCCCAAGACGCGACTCTTCGCCGCCGGCAGCCAGCAGGTGGGGTGCCCGGAGGAGCGAGCTCGGCCCCTTTAAATCCCCCCTCCCGCCTCGGCCAAGCCCCTCCCACCCCCCCTTTCCCGGCCCGGCGCTGCAGCCCCGCATCTCTCAGCCTTGCCGTCGCCTGCGGGGCTGGCAGTCGGCGCGGGCGCCTCCTCCTCTTCCTCCTCCTCCTCTCCGCGGGCTCCTGCAGGCGCGCCCCGGTGTTGGGGAGCGCGCGCGGGTGCGCACCCCGCCAGCTCCCCCCGCCGAGCGCGCCCCCGCGCGCCCCCCCCCTCCCTGCTGAGCCACCCAGCAGCTCCGGGAGAGGAAAGGGCGCCCGATCCGGAGCTCCCCCCTCGCCTGGCGCTCCGATCCCAGGCAAGGCACAACTGGGGGGGGGGGGGAGAGAGAGTGGGGCGGACGGGAGACGGGGGCTGCCTCCTCTCGCCCTCTCCGGCTGCCCTGGACGGGGGGGCGGGCGCCAAGATGTGAGCCCACCCCCACCCACCCCCATGGGTCCCGTGGCGCGTCCTTGCGCCCGGCTCCAGCGTCGACTTGGGCAGCAGCTGACCCGGAGGAGAGAGGGTCGGGGGGGATAGGACCCTGGCCGTGTCCTCCTCCACCCCTGGCGGCACCAGCCATGGCACCTGTGGACCAGCGCCGGGGGTGCAGCCTCATCTTGCTCTGCAGAGGGAAGACGAGTGGGGAGTGCTGAACTGAGCCGTCTCCCCCCCACTGGCGGCTGAAGGAGGCAGGGGGGGCTCTCCGCTGGCGCCCGCTCCCCTCCTTGCGCGCCCCCACCCTTCCAAGGAACCCAGAAGGACGAGCCTCCCAGATGCCGCCTGCGACGACTTAGGGGGCAGTGCCCGCGGTTCGACTTGGCGCTGAATTGCCCCCATGGCTGGCCACCCACGTCTGGACTCACCCAGCCCCAGAGATGAGTGGGGGGAGAGGAGCCGAGGATCTGCCGGCGGTGCCCTGAGGCGCAGGAGGACGGGCACCCAAGTCTCCGGGTCGGAGCACCCTGTGGGCAGAAGGGGGACCCGAGGCGCTCCTCTGCGAGTAAGTTGGCTCTTCTGAGACTTCTGGGTAGATCAGGAGCAAGCTGTGGTAGGGGGAAGACCCCGAATCGAGTCCTTGCGGGCTTGGCACTGCCACCCCAGGGCCCAAAGACGACTGGCATGTACTGTGGGAAGGGACTGAAGTTTCTATTTAGCGAGGGGGGGATTGGAGGTTGGCAAATGCCAACGCATTGTGTGCGGGTGTTTGTGAGCGGGGCATGGTTGGCACGGTTTTGGGGCAAAACCCTGCTGGGGGGGTGTCTCCGGTTGCCAAGAACGGGGTGGTCTCCAAAGGGAACAGATGCCCCCCCCCCCAAGGGATGCCCGGCTCAGTTAGAAGTAAAGCAATGTGGCGGGGGGGGGGGATTTCTAATGGGACGCTCCCAATGGCACAGGGTTCATTTTCCTTCCTCTCTTTCTGTGCAGGAGACGGTGTGGATTTCTTAAGCGCTTCCAGCATCTTGTCGGATGCCCCCTCCCCTTTCCCCAGTTTGTGCTTCGAGCCACAGCGGCGGTGGCCGGAAGGCTGTTTCTCCCCCGGCAACACACCTCCCAGCTTGGACCGGTCCAGCCGCCTTGCATAACCAGATGGTCAAATTGGTGCTGGAGCCGTCCGGTCCCAGGGGGCATTCCTATGCGGAAGAAGTGTGGGGAAGGCAGTGAAGAGGCAACACCCCCCCCCCCCCCCCGGCCCCCAACCCAAGACACACAGATCCAGGATCTGCAGGAATTTCTTTTCTTCGGAGGGACGTTGACGATGGTGGCAGAGAACCCGCGGCGATGCCCTCTGTGTTGGAATAGCTAACGTGGCGTGGACTGGTTTCCCCCTGCACTTTACCTAGATGCCTGGGCATTTCAGAGCAGGCCTTGCGGAATGCAGATCACCCTTAAACCCTGTCGACTGGCGGAACGCAAATCACCCTTAAACCCTGTCGGCTGGTGGAACGCAAATCACCCTTAAACCCTGTGGGCTGGTCGGTTGTGGCCGTCATTCGTTACCAGCCTTGCTGTGAGATGGTGGTCTGTGTGCTCTGAACCCCCCCCCCCCGTAAGAGTTTGTGCTGCTTTGCAAAAGACGTGGGTCTTTTGACCGAATTGGTTCTGGATTCGAATCCCTCGCCGATTGCTCCTGCTTTCTGTGCCCGATCCGGCTAGGGCAGAGGTGCGGGGCGGGCAAAGAGATCAAAAGCTGGCAAGTGGGTGTGCGGCTCAGGTTTTCTGGAGCAGGGGGGGCGTTAAGATGTGGAGATCTCCCCAGCTGAGAGGGGTTCCGTGGAGGCAAAGCCAGGCTGGGCGAAAGCAGAATGCTCCCTGCCACTCAGCCCCACTGCCCTGGCATCCTGTGAAGGATGAACTCCCGGAGCTTGCAGGATAGGCAGCCCACTGACAACGCTACTAAGGGCAACATCAGCGAGAGGGAGCGCATCAGGGGGCGCATGAAAATGGTGATCGGGCAGCTGGAAGGAATCCTGCAGGAACTTAAGGACGTGGCCAAGGAGCTGCGGGATGTAAGTACCGATTGAAATAAGGGTGGATGGGAAATGTTTGTTTACAGCAAGACTATTGTGTGACTAGTGTGGTTTAACGAAGCCTGGTGCCGTTATTCTGGGCCTCCTTTTTTAATTTTATCAGGATTAAAAGGAATGAATCATGGAAGTTGTAGTCTGTGCATGTGTCTATTGCTCACAGTCGCGCTGCGTTGGGTATATGTAGTCTTTAAACTACGTCAACTGTAATTTTGCTGAGCTTGTGGCTTTGTTAATCTCTTGGGGCTTTGGAAAATTTGCCGCCTTACCTTTTCTGCCTTGGGAAAATTTTACATCCCACCTTTCTGCTACAACGCAGCACTTGAGGTGCCTAGCAGAGATCGAGGCTGCTAAGCAAACAGTTGAAGCTCCGTTCCATCGGACAAGATTTTGGTTGAGAGCAGTGGAAATAAATGCATTAAGCATTCGCAGGGTAACAGCCATGAAAGCAGGCGTTGTATCGACCGTTTGGCAGCAATTGGTCTGAATGTGTCCATGAGTGCAGATCAAAAAACTGACTCAAAAAAGCCCTCCGGGATAAAAAACAAATGTATCGGCGTAGCATATTATAAGGCTGGGGTGCTATCACTGAAAAGGCCATGCCGTGTGAGATTTTGAGAGACGGTTTTGGTTGACAGCATTCTTAAAATATCTCAGCTCCATCGCTGTAGCACCTTCTGTTGAGCTATGGAGTGTCGGTTGCAGGAAACCCTCTTATCTAGATAAACGTATGGCCAATTCTTCCCAAGTGTGGCTGGTTGAGGATTTTTAGAACAGAATTCATACAGTGCGGAGCTACCAGACTTGACCTTTTTTTCTTATTTCGCGATTGAGCGGGGCAGGGAGGATAAACTCCCGTGAGACAATAACAATGACAAATGTCGCAGCCTGGAAAATTAGTTTGGCTCTGCCTTTGAATCCTCTTGCGTGGGGCTGGTCACCACCTGGGGTCTCACTGGGCCTAGCAAAGGCAAATTGCAAAACAGGGAACAAGCTGTATTTCCCGGCCAAGCGCACAGCATGGAGACCTCCTAGCAGCCGTTGGCGTTAGCTCACTCGGGCGAAATGTTGTCTCGGTGGCTTGTTTATTAACTGCTAACTGCACGCGAAGAATTAATTTAGGGGCCTCGACTAACTAGTCCGAAGGAACCGAGCGCTGTTGATTCCGGCTGGCGGCCTTAGCTGCCGTTCTCTGAATAAGAACTGGAATCTCCCGGGATCACCACTAATCTTCAGACTATTGAGATCAGTTCCACCGAATAAATTAGTTACAGAATAAATTGGTTACCTTGGAGAGCTCCCCTCTCCCCGAACTTCATCCCCCTCAATCCCTGCCCTCAAAATCTCACAGATTTCCCAACCCAACCCCTCAGTCCCTGCCCTCAAAATCTCAAGGATTTCCCAACCCAACCCCTCAGTCCCTGCCCTCAAAATCTCAAGGATTTCCCAACCCAACCCCTCAGTCCCTGCCCTCAAAATCTCACAGATTTCCCAACCCAACCCCTCAGTCCCTGCCCTCAAAATCTCACAGATTTCCCAACCCAACCCCTCAGTCCCTGCCCTCAAAATCTCAAGGATTTCCCAACCCAACCCCTCAGTCCCTGCCCTCAAAATCTCACAGATTTCCCAACCCAACCCCTCAGTCCCTGCCCTCAAAATCTCAAGGATTTCCCAACCCAACCCCTCAGTCCCTGCCCTCAAAATCTCAAGGATTTCCCAACCCAACCCCTCAGTCCTGCCCTCCAAAATCTCAGGGATTTCCCAGCCCAACCCCTCGGTCCTGCCTCGTCTCACAGATTTCCCAGCCCAGCCCCTCAGTCCCCTGCCTCCCTCAAAATCTCACAGATTTTCCCAACCCAACCCCCTCAGTCCCTGCCTCCTCAAAATCTCTTGCCAGATTTCTCCCAAAGCCAACCCCTCAGTCCCTGCTCCTCAAAATCTCAAAGGATTTCCCCAGCCCAACCCCTCAGTCCCTGCCACTCCAAAATCTCAAGGGTTTTCCCCAGCCTAACCCCCTCCAGTCCCTGCCACTCCAAAATCTCAAAGATTTCCCCAACCCAACCCCCTCAGTCCCCACGCCCTCAAAAATCTCAACAGATTTCCCAGCCCAACCCCTCAGTCCCTGCCCCTCAAAATCTCACAGATTTCCCAACCCAACCCCTCAGTCCCTGCCCTCAAAATCTCACAGATTTCCCAACCCAACCCCTCAGTCCCTGCCCTCAAAATCTCAAGGATTTCCCAACCCAACCCCTCAGTCCCTGCCCTCAAAATCTCAAGGATTTCCCAACCCAACCCCTCAGTCCCTGCCCTCAAAATCTCACAGATTTCCCAACCCAACCCCTCAGTCCCTGCCCTCAAAATCTCAAGGATTTCCCCAGCCTCCAGTCCTGCCCTCCAAATCTCAAGCAGATTTCCCAGCCCAACCCCCTCAGTCCCTGCCCTCAAAATCTCTGGCAGGATTTCCGGTTCCTGCAACCCACCCCCTCAGTCCCTGCCCTCAAAATCTCACGGATTTCCCAACCCAACCCCTCAGTCCCTGCCCTCAAAATCTCAAGGATTTCCCAACCCAACCCCTCAGTCCCTGCCCTCAAAATCTCAAGGATTTCCCAACCCAACGGCCTCAGTCCCTGCCCTCAAAGAATCTCACAGATTTACAACCCGGCCCCCTCAGTCCCTGCCCTCCAAAATCTCAAGGGGATTTCCCAACCCAACCCCTCCTCAGTCCCCTGCCTCCCTCCAAAATCTCAAGGGATTTTGGCAACCCTCAGTCCCTGCCCCCTCAAAAGAATCTCACAGATTTTTTTAACCCAACCCAACCCTCTTCTTCAGTCCCTGCCCTCAAAATCTCAAGGATTTCCCAACCCAACCCCTCAGTCCCTTCTGCCCTCCAGAAATCTCAGGATTTCCCAAACCCAACCCTCAGTCCCTGCCCTCAAAATCTCACACAGATTTCCCCAACCCAACCCTTTCAGTCCCTGCCCACTCAAAATCTCTGGATTGATCTGGCAACCCAACCTCCCCACTCAGATCCTGCTCCTCAAAATCTCACAGCACTGCCAACCGACACCCCTCAGTCCCGGCCCTGCCCTCAAAATCTCAAGGATTTCCCAACCCAACCCCTCAGTCCCTGCCCTCAAAATCTCAAGGATTTCCCAACCCAACCCCTCAGTCCCTGCCCTCAAAATCTCACAGATTTCCCAACCCAACCCCTCAGTCCCTGCCCTCAAAATCTCACAGATTTCCCAACCCAACCCCTCAGTCCCTGCCCTCAAAATCTCAAGGATTTCCCAACCCAACCCCTCAGTCCCTGCCCTCAAAATCTCACAGATTTCCCAACCCAACCCCTCAGTCCCTGCCCTCAAAATCTCAAGGATTTCCCAACCCAACCCCTCAGTCCCTGCCCTCAGGAAATTCCCTGCTCAGGATTTCCCACAGCCCAACCCAACCCCTCAGTCCCTGCCCTCAAAATCTCACAGATTTCCCAACCCAACCCCTCAGTCCCTGCCCTCAAAATCTCAAGGATTTCCCAACCCAACCCCTCAGTCCCTGCCCTCAAAATCTCAAGGATTTCCCAACCCAACCCTTCAGTCCCTGCCCTCAAATTCTCACAGATTTCCCAACCCAACCCCTCAGTCCCTGCCCTCAAAATCTCAAGGATTTCCCAACCCAACCCCTCAGTCCCTGCCCTCAAAATCTCACAGATTTCCCAACCCAACCCCTCAGTCCCTGCCCTCAAAATCTCACAGATTTCCCAACCCAACCCCTCAGTCCCTGCCCTCAAAATCTCAAGGATTTCCCAACCCAACCCCTCAGTCCCTGCCCTCAAAATCTCACAGATTTCCCAACCAAACCCCTCAGTCCCTGCCCTCAAAATCTCACGGATTTCCCAACCCAAAGTTGGCACCCCAGCAGCCGCAGCAGCGGGTTCAGATCTTCCTTGCAAGATCTCTTCCCTGGTATGGATTTCCCAGAGATCCTTGAGCAAGACATGGAGTTTAGGACATCCTGATTGTGAATTAACCATCGTGTTAGAGAAACTGATTTTTTTAAAGCTGGTGTGGTTCTGAAATAATATTGTACGGCAGAGTTGGGGGATGTTTCTCCTCGGGGCTGTGGTTCTCTAACCTCGAGCCCTCTCGAAACAAAACAGCACGACTCCCTCTTTGCTGCTTTGTGAGTCCGTCCGGGATTGTGTGTGGCATTGTCAACAGCACAATTTGTGGCGAATCCTTGGCTTTTGGGTCTACCCCGTGGTTGGTTGCCTTTCTTCAGAATATACGGTCTCCTCTAGGGGTTGAGCAGATTCAGCCAAAAAAATGAGTCCAGTGGCCCATTCAAGACCAACAAAATCTTGTTGTCAGCTGTCGAGTAGGGTGGAGTTAGCTGATGGGTCACCGATGTGGGGCAGCGGTCAGAATAGTGGGAGAGCCGAGTTCAGATCCTCACGCAGGCCCAGTGGTTGCTTTTTGAACTGTTTCCAGCTGCGACACCAAATGACACAGTTCTAACCAAGGCAGTGATGGCGAACCTGTGGCACGGGTGCCAGAGGTGGCACTCGGAGCCCTCTCTGTGGGCACGCGCACACAGAGTTCGTCATGTGGGGGGCAGAAAATCACCCCCCCACACACACACACAGACACACAGACATATCTAGCCTGGGCCATTGAGCACAACATGCGCGCACCGTGGTGACCAGAGAGGACTCGGCTGGTGGGCCTGGTGCCTGTGCTCCAGGTGGCTTCTCCAGAGGGGGGGTGGTGCAGAAGAGGCAGAGATGCTAGAGAGGCACAGAGTGGTGCATGCAGGGTTTGCTGGAGGCTAGAGCAGGCTGGCCCCTGCTCGAGCGGGTGGGGCGGAGGAATAGGGAGCCAACCGTTGTTTTTTTCTAAACCGAAACCTCAGCATTCAGGTTAAATGGCCCGGTTGGCCCTTTGCGATAAATAACTGGGCTTTCGGTTGCAATTTGGGCACTCGGTCTTGAAAAGGTTCGCCATCGCCGAACGAAGGCCTCTTCCGCACACGCGGAATAATGCGCGTTCAATCCGCTTTCGGTGCATTTTGCGGCTGGATTTTGCTGGGCGGAACGGCCAAAGCCACTTGTAAACAATTGTGAAAGTGGATTGGAAGTGCGTCGTTTGCGTGTGTGGAAGGGGGCTCGGTTTGACTTTTCCCATCCCCGATGAATCTAACCACCCCCTTTCCCTCCTACTCTTCCTCCTGCTCTGCTACTATACTTTCCCTCTCATATAGCGCTTGATGCAGCCAAACCTTGATCTAGTTCTGAATCACTGCAAGCTAGGAAGCGCCCCCAGATCCGGCAACATATTTTTTTTAGGTGTGTGTTATTTTGCCAAAAAAACCCACAAAATCCTTGAAACATGATCTTCACATTCAGTGCCAAAGTCACCACCTCCTGAATTTACTTGCTAAAAGAAATGTGGAAGGGTACGAATTTTTTCACGTGAGGGCGCGTTGTTGGGGGCATCGGAAGGACGTGTGCCTCGTGCCTTCCCCGCCCCCCCGCCCCCGAGTCATTGTGGCAAAGCAGAGCTTGGCCACAGTTTGTCTCGGATGGCACAGCCGTGGATTCGGGGCAGGGAAGTAGATCTGCAGGGCAGAGGAGGAAACTTGCTTTTGAGCTGGGGGAAAAATGTGAATCACAGAGAGATCAAGGGATCAACGCTCTTGGCTATCGGGGACAAATGTTCTTGGGAGCCCACAGAACCATATTAGATTTGCATTGCTGGGGCAGGGTTGCCAAACTATAGGTTGGGAAATACCTGGGGTTTTGGAAGAAGAGTTTGGATTTATACCCCCAACTTTCTCTCCTGTAAGAAGACTCAAGGTGGCCTACAAGCTCCTTTCCCTTCCTCTCCCCACAACAGACACCTTGTGAGGTAGGTGGGGATGAGAGAGTTCAGAGAGAACCGTGACTAGCCCAGGGTCACCCAGCAGGAATGTAGGAGCGCGGAAACACAACCGGTTCACCAGGTAAGCCTCGGCCACTCAGGCGGAGGAGTGGGGAATCAAACCCAGTCCTCCAAATTAGAACCCATCTGCTCTTAACCATGCCAGAGCCACACAGCCACACTAACCTGGGGAGGGCAGAGTTTGGGAGGGGAGAAACACAGGGTATAACGGCCTTCCAGAGCAGCCATTTTCTTTGGGGGAGCTAATCTCTGGAGAGTGAAGATCAGTTATAATTCTGGGAGATTTCCAGGCAGCACCTGGAGGTTGGTAAGGCCAGCGGAGAGTCACTGCTATAACCAAACAGGAAGGATTTCTGCTTCATTAGGATGTCTCCCAGAGTCTGTTTTAGGTAGATTATCTCTACAGGCTTATAGGATAAATCAGAGCAGACTTAAAAACTCAGCCGCCGCCTCTGCCTCATTGTTCCCGGGACAAGAGAGATCTACGTCGCTAATTCAGGATGTGTGCAGATGTATCTTTAAACAGGACTTTGTTTTCTCTCCAGTGGAGTGAGCCCAGCTACGGACGGATTTGACAGATGCGCTCGGGCCTTTTAGCAATTCAAATGTTGATTTCTGTCATCTGTCTTGCTCTCTCCGTTCCCCCCTCCCCCCAGAATTCAGGCAAACTAATTGCTTTTTTAAAAAAAATCAAGCGCGGTGCGACTGTTGATTGGCCGAAACAGATTCGGCCGTGGGATTCGTAAAATCGGTTTCAAAAGGAGCAAGTTGGTGACGTCACAAATAGTGGCCACTCTGTGCTGTACGTGGCCATAGGCCTTGGTTGAAAATGGTTTTCTCTGGGCTCAGTTCTTGGACTGGGAATCGGATGGCTGTATACAGAGGTGGGATCCAGCAGGTTCTCACAGGTTCCCGAGAGTGGGTTACTAATTATTTGTGTGTGCCGAGAGGAGGTTACTAATGGGTGATTTTTGCCTTAGTTAGAGAAGGTAGAGAAGAGCCGTTTGGCTTGAGATTTTTTGTTACAGATCTATGGGAAAGACCTGATAAGTATTGGTGTGTTTAGACGCACAAATGGGGCAGCTTGGTGGTTTCTGGACATCCGCGGCACCCGCAAGACTGTGGAGACTTGGGACAGCCCCCGAGAACAGAAGAAAGTAGGGGTGACTTCCAGAGGTGTAGCTCCAAGGGGGCATGACAGGGGCGCGACACACAGGGCGCACGCTCCTGTGGGGTGTGGCGAGGGCGTTCCGGGGGCGTTCCGGGGCAGGATGGGGCGGAGGACGCACCAGTGCACCGGGCTCCCCCACCCTTGCTATGTCTCCGGTGGCTTCAGTAAGAACCGGAACAGAAAGACCAATAGGAGGAGTGAGCATGGAGGCAGAGGCCCCTTCCACACACGCAGAATAATGCACTTTCAAATCCCACTTTCTACAAATTGTTTGCAAGCAGGAACTTTGCTATTCCAAGTGACAGCCTTCCAAAAGTGCACTGAAAGTGGATTGGAGAATCCGTATTCTGCGTGTGCGGAAGGGACCAGAGTGGTGCAATGGTTGCCGCGATGTATTAATTTGTTAGGGGACGTTACGAATGACCAGTTTCAGAGGTGGGATCCAGCAGGTTCTCACAGGTTCCCGAGAGCAGGTTACTAATTATTTGTGTGTGCCGAGAGGGGGTTACTAATGGGTGATTTTGCCACGTGATTTTTGCCTGAGTTACGCCCCTCCTCTCAGCAGTAGCGCGCAGAACTTGAAGCAATCTAGCAGGAGGTGCGCCGACGTGCGTGGCAGCCTGCGCCCGTGTGCATTCGTTTCCCACCCAAGGACCGGCGCAGCGTCTGCGTCCTTGCCACAGCCCCGCCCAGGAATGCCCCGCCCCCGGAATGCCCGGCCACGGCCCCATCGTGCCCCGCCCAGCCCCATTGGCGCTACCCCACAGTTTGAATCCCACCACCATGGGAACCTGTTCCTAAAATTTTTGGATCCCACCAATGGCTGTATACGGTGTGATGAGTTTACTCCCACCACAGTTCAAACAGCGTGCAGGTTTATTATTTAGCGCACTCGCTTGCCTTTCCCCTGGAGAGCTCAGGAATGCCGTGGAGGTGGTTTGCCAAGCCAGAGGTGGTTTGCCATTGTTCTCCCCTTCCCTGCTATATAATCACAGCGCCCCTGTGAGGTAGGTTAACCTGCCAGGTTGGAGCCCTCCGTGAAAGGTGATCCGTGCTGCGCGTCAAGCACTTGCAGCATAGCAATAATGATAATAATAATGGTGATAATGATAATGTGTATGTATATAAAGGGCCATCAAGTCACAGTTAGCTTACAGCGACCCCTATAAGGGGCTTTCAAGGCAAAGCCGAAGTGGTTTGCCATTCCAGAGGTGGTTTGCCATTGCCTTCCTCTGAAGAGCCAAGTGGTAGCTGACTTCTGGTGACCCCCCAGCAAGGGAGTTTCGAGGCAAGTAGAGATGCAGAGGTGGTTTGCCATTGCTTTCCTCTGCAGAGTCTTCCTTGGGGGGGGTCTCTCTCCCACAATCTGAGGAGATCAGACTGCACCATGCCACTACCCCAACAAATAATAACAACATTCCATGCATAATAAATCCACTCTCGCAGTGGCGTAGGAGGTTAAGAGCTCGTGTATCGAATCTGGAGGAACCGGGTTTGATTCCCAGCTCTGCCGCCTGAGCTGTGGAGGCTTATCTGGGGAATTCAGATTAGCCTGGGCACTCCCACACACGCCAGCTGGGTGACCTTGGGCTAGTCACAGCTTCTCGGAGCTCTCTCAGCCCCACCTGCCTCACAGGGTGTTTGTTGTGAGGGGGGGGGAAGGGCAAGGAGATTGTCAGCCCCTTTGAGTCTCCTGCAGGAGAGGAAGGGGGGATATAAATCCAAAACTCTTCTTCTTCCTCTTCTTCCAGTAAGCCTAGTGATCCACTGTATCAAACAGATTTCGCGACTGACCGTTCGGATGCGGAGATGAGTTGGAACGCCACGTCCCTCCTTTTCGACACCAACACAACCCCCCCTCCCGTTTTCGTCACTTCTCTCTTGTGCAAATCAAACCCACGGCTCCCTCTTCTTCTTCTTTTTTTGTGCGATGTTTTCTATGTCCACGGGCCCAACCTGCTATTAAATGTATTTACTTCATCCATTGCCAAGTAAGCATTTTTCAACATGATTTACACATCAATAAAATCGGCCCTGTCAATACATACTGAGAGGCGTTAAGTTCTGTGGACAAATTGCAGCTGGAAACCACGTGGTAGGCTACGTAGACTCTAGGAACAAACGTATGAAACCGACAGCGAGCAAAAGGCAGAGGTGAAACTGGGCACGAGAAAACGGTCAGGGCAATTCCACGGGTCCTGTGAGCCACAGTTGCTCCACCAGCTTTATAGTTGAAGCTGCAACATTTTTTTATATCTCGTGCCTTCCCTCTTCTCCGCCCTCTCTCTTCCCCATTCCTCTGTGTGGGCTATTAGGGATTTATTATGCCTTAATTTATGTGATGTTACCACCATCTGGATACAGATTTTATAGGTCGATTAGGCCTCGGCCTGGATAGGGCGGGATACAAATATAATAAAATAGAAAGAGTAATGGATGCTGGGTATCATTTTATTGCGTCTGTCCTATGTTAGGAGCTGATCTGCGCCCACAACGGGAAGGGGGACCTACACATAAAGCAAAAGAACCGAAAAATAAATACAAAAATGTATTTTATGTATTTGCTCATCCTGAACTGGTTTAAATGAGCAAAAGATAAATTAGAGGTTTCTTTCGTGAGCAGTTCATGCACTGTATGCTTTTTCTATCTAATAAAGGTTTCTGGGATTGCACATCTACTGATATACAATTTTTGTTGGTAATCTGTCTGAAAAGAATCGATGAAAACCAAAACCGATGAAAACTGAGGCAAACTTTTCCATAGGAATCAATGTCAATCCAATTAATCTGTTCAGGAGCACCAGTGGCGTAGGAGGTTAAGAGCTTGTGTATCAAATCTGGAGGAACCGGGTTTGATTCCCAGCACTGCCACCTGAGCTGTGGAGGCTTATCTGGGGAATTCTGATTAGCTTGTACACTCCCACACACGCCAGCTGGGTGACCTTGGGCTAGTCACAGCTTCTCGGAGCTCTCTCCTCCTCCTCCTCCTCCTCCTCCTCTTCTTCTTCTTCTTCTTCTTCTCCTCCTCCTCCTCCTCCTCCTCCTCCTCCTCCTCCTCTTCCTCCTCCTCCTCCTCCTCCTCCTACTCCTTCTCCTTCTTCTTCTTCTTCTTCTTCTTCTTCTTCTTCTTCTTCTTCTTCTTCTTCTTCTTCTTCTTCTTCTTCTTCTTCTTCTTCTTCTTCTTCTTCTTCTTCTTCTTCTAGGCACTCCAAAAAACATACCAAAAACACATTTTTGGTGAATAAACATAGTGTTTCATGCTGAAAACAATAGGACCAGCTTTAGAGCCAGTGGACCAATGTCACACCAGAAAGCTGTCCAAAGAGGTCTGTTTCTTACGCCTCTTTAAGGTCTGAAATGGGGCAAGACGTTGTCATGAAACAAGTTGCAGACACGGCCCGCAACAGCTTTGTCCGGTGATTTTTCTCCACGAACCCCTGCACCTGACTGCAAATCGATGAAAACCGAGGCAAATCGATGAAAACCGAGACAAATTTTTCACTGAAAAAATCGATGAAAACTGACACCGATGAAAACCGAAGGCAATGAAAACTGAGGTTCCACTGTATACATATAATCTACTGGCTTGGACCACAGACGGAGGCCATCTTAATGAGCTACATGTAAATTGATTGATGCAGATATCCGGCCCAAGACCACTCACTGAGTTTCAATAGCAAAAACACCCTAATGACTGATCTTCAAAACTGATTGTTGATTGAGGCAAGTAAGCTTCATGGCTGTTCAATTGTAGTGATGGTGAATTCCGCATGGCACAAATATAACGTCTTCGGGACTTAATATGTAGCGTTTGGGGGGGAAACTTTGCACTGGTCCCGTCCCTAAAATGACTCAGGCGTGCCCAATTTCTCTCCACCGGGGTTTTACAAAAACCACTAAATGAGCTATCTTTTCGCAAAGTCCCAAGTTGAAGGTGCTCCCGCACGAACATGACAGGCGGGTGATACTTTATTTTCCTCCCTTCTGCCCTTTCACTTTAGCTGGTGCCGCTGTCCAGCATTTCAGGAAGAATCCGCCCTTTGGGCAGTTTGGGCAGTTTGCCTGACTGATTCTCTGAGCTCCCGCCATCTCACAAAGCCCCAAGCACATTTCCTAGCCATGGCAGTGAGTATGACAGCCACGTCACTCGTAGATCTACGCCATTATTGCCTGACCACTGCAGGAAAATCCCTTTCTCTCTCTCTCTTTTAAATGTTGTGCGATGAGCATGCAAAGCTATGCAGGTGCAGCGACTTGAGTGCAGGACGATCGGCACAGCTGCGAGGGTTTGTTTCTGTGTGACGCATGCATTGTAGACAAAAATAAAGAAGTGTTTTCGTGCAAAGGCACGAAAGCAACCCGAATTGTTTCCATGGGCTCACATAGCTTCCTGAACGTGTAAACAGCACATATGCGAACAGAAAAAAAGGACTATGGGTTTATTTATAATGTCTGCAACTGTTTATAAATATGCTGTGTGAAATTTACTTTATTTGGGGCAGTGTGTAGAGAAGTCCGAGTCTGGAAGAGGGAGGGTTCTCAATGAAGGGTTGGTACCGACCACTCTCCAAAGTATCTGTTTCCTTCAGGAGTGCACGTTTTTCTATCCTGGACTACCAAGTCCTTGGTGGGGACAAGGGTGCCCCACCCAAGTCCTGTGTTAGCCACTGCTAGAAGCAACAGTGGGAGAAAAATTCAAAAGAGAAAGAAGGCCTTGGCTACTTATAGGAAGCTTTTACTATAGAGTTCCTTGAGATTCCTAGAGCTACCAGAAGGTGGAAAGTGCCGTTCTAGGAATCACTGAAATCTCTATGGTAAGACCTTCCTATAAGGAGAGGAGGTGTTATTTTTATTCTTAAATTTTTCTCCTCATATGAAGAAGAAGAAGAAGAGTTTGGATTTATATCCCCCCTTTCTGTCCTGCAGGAGACTCAAAGGTGCTGACAATCTCCTTGCCCTTCCCCCCTCACAACAAACACCCTGTGAGGTGGGTGGGGCTGAGAGCTCCGAGAAGCTGTGACTAGCCCAAGGTCACCCAGCTGGCGTGTGTGGGAGTGCACAGGCTAATCTGAATTCCCCAGATAAGCCTCCACAGCTCAGGCGGCAGAGGTGGGAATCAAACCTGGTTCCTCCAGATTAGATACACAAGCTCTTAACCTCCTACGCCACTGCTGCTCCGTCGTCTACTTATAGGAAGCTTTTACTATAGAGTTCCTTGAGATTCCTAGAGCTACCAGAAAGTGGAAAGTGCCGTTCTAGGAATCACTGAAATCTCTATGGCAGTGGTTCTCAACCTTCCTAATGCCATGACTCTTTAATTACAGCTCCTCATGTTGTGGTGACCCCCAACCCTAACATTTATCCATTTTAAAGATGGAGAACACTGGTGCAGAGAGTCTTCGGCAACCCTTGTGAAAGGGTCATTCGACCCCCAAAGGGGTCGCGACCGACAGGTTGAGAACTGCTGCTCTATGGTAAGACCTTCCTATAAGGAGAGGAGGTGCTATTTTTATTCTTAAATATTTCTCCTCATAAGCTGCCCACCTGCCCACCGGCACCTTACCTGGAGCTCCGTTGTAATTCCAGGAGAACCATCGTCAACCGTTCAGGCTCCCCAGTCTATGGCCTCCTCCGCACGTGCAGAATAATGCACTTTGAATCCACTTTCAATGCACTTTGCAGCTGGATTTTACTGTGCGGAAGAGCAAAACCCACTTGCAAACAGTTGTGAAAGTGGATGGAAAGTGCCTTATTCTGCATGTGCGGAAGGGGCCTCTGTCCTCCACTCTAACCACTGGGAATGTCAGCTCTGCTCAACACAATTTGTATTTAGAGGCACTTTGAAGGTCTTGGCCAGATTCCAGGATAGCTTGTCCAAATTCAGGCTTCCTCTCTGGTCTTTATCAGAGTCATTTTCCCCCTCCTTCTCCATGTCATGCTCTCTCCATCCTCCGCCTCTTTCTGTTATTTCTTTTGCCTTGTTAAACAGTTCCCCGGGTAGCCAGTTCGCAGGGGAGCGAGGGAACACGTCAGGGTGGGGGGGGGAAATAATCGCCGTCTGTTCCCACTGCCAGCATATCTCCTTGGGAGAGGGCTGAGGACTGAGTGAAACATGTAATCGGAGACCTGGAAACCAGCAGCCGTATTTATTGCGGTGGAAGCCACCGGCTTCGCACCGTGTCTGCGAGAACTGACCACCGGCCGTAAATTACCTCAGAGGCCTGCCGTTGGTTTGGTCGTTGGCCTTCCAAGTACAAATCAAAGTCTGGGAAAGGTCCCCCCCCCCCTTTTCCTCCGACTACAGCAAATGGCAAAAAATAGGATCCGTAAAGCAAAGC
Source organism: Sphaerodactylus townsendi (assembly GCF_021028975.2). Taxonomy (NCBI): domain Eukaryota; kingdom Metazoa; phylum Chordata; class Lepidosauria; order Squamata; family Sphaerodactylidae; genus Sphaerodactylus; species Sphaerodactylus townsendi. The sequence continues at coordinate 14,298,917 of NC_059441.1, forward strand.
CGGGGAGAACCCCAGCTCCCTTTCCAAGAACAGAGCTTGATTCTCTCTGGCACATTTTAGTGCATTTTTCTTCTCCCTCCACCCCACTTTATCCTCACAACAGCCCTGCAAGGCCCAGCTCCCTTTCCAAGAACAGAGCTTAAGAACATAAGAACATAAGAACTAGCCTGCTGGATCAGACCAGAGTCCATCTAGTCCAGCACTCTGCTACTCGCAGTGGCCCACCAGGTGCCTTTGGGAGCTCACAGGCAGGATGTGAAAGCAATGGCCTTCTGCTGCTGCTGCTCCTGAGCACCTGGTCTGCTAAGGCATTTGCAATCTGAGATCAAGGAGGATCAAGATTGGTAGCCATAGATCGACTTCTCCTCCATAAATCTGTCCAAGCCCTTTTTAAAGCTATCCAGGTTAGTGGCCATCACCACCTCCTGTGGCAGCATATTCCAAACACCTATCACACGTTGCGTGAAGAAGTGTTTCCTTTTATTAGTCCTAATTCTTCCCCCCAGCATTTTCAATGAATGCCCCCTGGTTCTAGTATTGTGAGAAAGAGAGAAAAATTTCTCTCTGTCCACATTTTCTACCCCATGCATAATTTTATAGACTTCAATCATATCCCCCCTCAGCCATCTCCTCTCCAAACTAAAGAGTCCCAAACGCTGCAGCCTCTCCTCATAAGGAAGGTGCTCCAATCCTTCAATCATCCTCGTTGCCCTTCTCTGCCCTTTTTCTATCTCTTCGATATCCTTTTTGAGATGTGGCTTGATTCTCTCTGGCACGTTTTAATGCATTTTTCTCTCCCTCCACCCCACTTTATCCTCACAACAACCCTGCAAGGATCACCAGCCCCTCACTTGGGGTGGAGAACTTCCTTGTCTCTGAGCTCCCCCCCCCCAATCCGTTTCAGAGAGTAGCCATTTTGGTCTGCAATAAAACAGCTAGATTCAAGTCCGGCGGCACCTTGGAAAACAACAAGATTGCCAACCACGACCCTTTCGGTGCAACCGAAATAGAACGTGTTGAGGCAAGAAAATAAAACGTTTCCTCGGAAGAGTTCCGCACACGTTTTCAGCCAAAACATTTTTATTTCCAGCATCAAAACATATTTTTTTTGCTCCCTGTTCCCTAGCGATTCTTTTTTCTGAAAATGTTTTGAAAAAATTTTCGCGGAGTCTTTAAGATGTTTCCTGTGCCTCCAGGACTTTTTCATTGGCCCCATTTTCTGAGCTCGCGCCGGCCATCTCATGCCGCATTTTTGTCAGTTCTTTTTATTCTGAAGGGTCAGGTCTCTGTAGCTTCAAAGATACGTCCCCTGGAGAATTGCCCCACGAGTCTTTGAGACTTCAGGGCGTGAATCCACAGATTTTTGTTTTCAAAAAAAGGAACAACCGCAAAAGGGCGTCCAGGAATCGTTTCGAGGAGACGAGTGCAAACAAATGGGGGGGGGGGGAATTAGAAACGTTTTTGATGACTTGTGTGAAAACAGCCCATATATAGCTAGGCTAGCTGACCAAAAACAGCGGCGTGATTAGCATTCTTATCGGGGTCTGTTTAGCTCAGCCCTGGTTTCACGCGACGTCCCAGCTGAGCCGCAATATCCTTTGCCGTTCCTCGGAGAAGCAGTCCTCTTTGGTTTGGATCTGACTGCTGAGGAAAGACGAGTGGCGAAACTTACACTGCTATTGTTGCTGAACGATCCTGACAGGCCCATGGCCTATACAGCCCCCATTATTTCCAGCAGATGCATCTAAAAGTTTGATCTCAGATGGGGAGTAAGGAGTGGACGGAAGGTGGGGGTGGTGAACGCGCGTGGCAGGCGGCGCTGGTGGTTTCTTAAACCTATCCGCAGGCTGTTCCTTTGCGAATATTTTGTTTATTACTTAGCACCCTACTTTTCTCCCCAGTGGGAACCAAAAGTGGTTCATGTTATTGTCCTGTCCTCCATTTTATTCTCAGAGAATCATAGAGTGGGAAGAGACCCCAAGGGCCATCAAGTCCAACCCCCTGCAATGCGGGAACACACCGTCAAAGCATTATGTTACTCACAACAATCCTGCCAGGAACGTTAGTTTTAGAGTGTGTGACTGGTTTAAAGTCACCCAGGGAGTTTCCATGGCACAAGTGAGGTTTCGAACACATCTCACACGAAGATGTTTTAGAGTCAAATCCGTGGCCAACCTAGAGAGGCAGTGGCCTTTGGGATCTTATACCAAAATATTCCACACCACCGACTAATCTAATCTACTAATCTGGAGAACCGGGTTTGATTCCCCACTCCTCCACCTGAGTGGCGGAGGCTTATCTGGTGAACCAGATGTGTTTCCACACTCCTACGATCCTGCTGGGTGACCTTGGGCTAGTCACAGTTCTTGGGAACTCTCCCAGCCCCACCTAACTCACAAGGTGTCTATTGTGGGGAGTGGAAGGGAAAGGAGCTTGTAAGCCCCCTTGAGTCTCCTTACAGGAGTCGTCGTCTTCGTCTTCGTCTTCTTCTTCTTCTTCCTCTTCCTCTTCCTCTTCTTCTTCTTCCAAACCCTTTGAACCAGAGATGCAGAAATCGAACCTGGGGTCTTCTGCGTGCCAATTACATGCTGTACCTCTGAGCCAAGCCCCTTAAGGGTGGAGATCTTTCCCATTACTACTACTGGATCATTTCAACTGGAGATGGCAGGAATTGAACCGGCCACCTTCTACAAGCCAAGCAGACGCTCTGCCTCTAATCCACCACTCTTGGCAGAAGCCAAAGGTTTCCTTTTCCGAGTGCTCTGAAATTTTCGAGGAAGGCCAATCGAATAAACAGAAACATGCTCCTGATTCAATGCTACATATAGAACTGTCACCAAGTAATGCAATTCTTCCCAGGGGCGTTTTATTAACCCCACCTTGCTGTGACAATTTGCCACTTTATTAAAGCGCCTATCCGGAGAGCGCGTTGCCCATTTTGCGGTGTTTCAGCATGTTTTGGAGTGCCTGCAATGTCTTAATTTCATTTAGTTCCGTTAAAAAAATTGCCTCTTTCTCTCCCTGTTTGACAAACGTATTCATCTACGGCTTCCCGATGCTTACGGAAGTCCCCAGTAGCAATTTCGGGGAGTGAAATGCAGCCGAAACGGTTGGAAACGAGCGGCTGTTTTTTGCTATGTAGGACGGTCCAGCAAGTATTTGTTGTTTTCTTTTCACACAAGGTATTAGTCACCTTAAGAAAACTGTGCATTATGCACACGGCCATTGTTTGAGGGTGTTTAGAGATTCTCACGTGATATGGAAAGTAGGAGAGACGGAATCAATGAGGCGTAAAAAAATAGCCAGGGCATAAGGAATGCTGGGAGAGGGAATGGAGTAGAACAGGTACCAATTAATTGGAACGGAAGGTCAGGTGAAAAAGGTCAAGAGAAAAGGATCTTTTCTTGGTTCCATTTAACCTCTCGGCTTCTGTATTTCTGCTGAACAAAAATGGAGTCCAGTAGCGCCTTACAGACCAACCAAATTTGCCGTGGTATAAGCTTTTGTGAGTTTGTATCTGATGAAGTGACTTTTGACTCACCAAAGCTACACCCTGGAAAACTGTTTTGGCCAAATTTTGTTCTGCTACAACAGACTGGGGCCATTTCCGCACGGCACAATCATACCTGGTTACAACCCATTTCTTACCATCTGGGCCTGTTGTATCCTGGTTTCTCCCTTCGCGTGGCTGCCCGTTTTGTGAAGGAATCCAGTGAAGTCCAGAAGGAAATACTCCAATTTTTATTTTTGCACCAGCTGGGACTTCTGTATTTACATTGCAATCGTATTTGAGCATGCCCGGTGTCCCGTGTTCTGATTGGCTGTTGTTTTTGAGTAGCAGCTTGAATGAACATCAAGTGGGAAGATCGGGTGACTGAACGGGAAAAATAAACTGTTTCTGCTCCAGTGGTGATTGCACGGTAGCGGGCTCACCCCAGGATTTTGGAAAAGAATCACCAATTTCAATTTTAATTTATACCCCGCACTATCCCCAAAGGGCTCAGGGGACAAGAGTAGAATAACCAATAACAACAGTAATAATGCATTAAGAACTAGAAATACGACCAAAATATTCCAATGACGACTTAAACATAGCAACAGCAGCACTAAAACAATACATCAGAACATCGATATGAAATCCCTACCATAGCAATACAGCAAATCGATAGGTTAACAATAACACAATAGCACTTAACAATATATCAACGTGTGATGATTTTTGAATACCCTGGGATGAGGGAAATATCGTGGGGCAAACCTGCCTTAGGACCAGAAACTATGTGAACTTCTTGGCCGCACAGGGATATTTCTCTGGCTCAACCCAGGGTATTTGGACCGTGCAGAAACGGCCTGACATAGATACCCACCCAAGACTGGAATTCTGTTATGTTCTGATACCTGGGAGACATGAACACATGAAGCTGTGTTCTGCTGAGTCAAACCTATCAAAATCAGCATTGTCTATGACTAGCAGCTGGTGCCTGGGGTCTCAGGCAGAGATCTGTCACGTCACCTGCAACCTGGTCTTTTTAAACTGTAGATGCCCGGGATTGAATTTGGGACTTTCAACATGCTAAGCTGTTCCTCTACCATTGAGCCACAACCCTCTTCTAGTAATCAGGGACGTACCAACCAGGGTGACATATGCAGTCAAATGTCCCCGGGCCATTTAGTCACGAGGGGGGGGGGGGCGGAAAATCACACATTTTCAGTGGACTAGAAGACCATGGGTGTGTTCAGATTTGTGAGTTGGGGCATGTTCTGTAACATGATGGTGACTTTGAGATTTCCTGGTGCCAAAAAACATACTTTGGTTGTGGTGGGGGAGGGCAGCCACCCATATGGGGGCGGGGGCAGAAAACTCAGGCTCATTCCGCACATGCAGAATAATGCACTTTCAAACTGCTTTCGGTGCTCTTTGAAGCTGTGTGGAATAGCAAAATCCACTTGCAAACAGTTGTGAAAGTGGTTTGAAAACACATTATTTTGCGTATGCGGAAGGGGCCTCAGGTTTTTTTTCCTGGATACATTTTCCCTAGATGCGCCTCTGCTAGTAAGCAAAAGCATGTGGACACAGTGGAGAAGTCAAAAGTTTCCCCACCACCTGCCCAGAGGGCAGTGGACTTTCCAGAAATTAGATATCCCCTCCTCCATTACTTACCCGGTCTGGGAGTTCTCCGTCTCAGTTTTCAAAGAATATAGGCATTGCACTTAGCTATTGCACTTAACTATTGCAACAAGCTATTTCACATTGCTATTTCACAGTGGACTAGCTTATTGGGAGGCAAACGATTGCTGTTATTCAAGGATAATGTAATATCTGGTGGGGCAAGGCTACAGCCCGGGGCCCTTTGCAGAACACAGCGGTCAGATCCAGACCCGTACTGCACACGAGCCAACGCTTTACAGTCTTCAGCGCTTCAGGAGTTCTTTTCTCTTTTTTCCACGCATGCTCTGTTCTTCGTTCCTTCCAGTTTAGGTCAGAGAAAGTCTAAAATTAAACCCAGCGTTTGAGCATGTGTCTGCGCTCGCTGATAAATCACTGCAAAGCAAACCAGTCATGATGGGACCATAAATACAACTGCGTGGAGTTGCTTTGGAGGTGGGCGTCTTATTGATGCTCGGGAGGAGCGCAAAACAGCGCGCCGAAAGAATCTCCGGGGCAGTACGTACAACGTGGCTATAAGAACATAAGAAAGAGCCTTGCTTGATCAGACCAGAGTCCATCTAGTCCAGCACTCTGCTACTTGCAGTGGCCCACCAGGTGCCTTTGGGAGCTCACCTGCAGGAGGTGAAAGCAATGGCCTTCGGCTGCTGCTGCTCCCGAGCACGTGGTCTGCTAAGGCATTTGCAATCTCAGATCAAGAAGAAGAAGAAGAGTTTGGATTTATATCCCCTCTTCCTCTCCTGTAGGAAACTCAAAGGGGCTTACGATCTCCTTGCCCTTCCCCCACACAACAAACACACTGCGAGGTAGGTGGGGCTGAGAGAGCTCCGAGAAGCTGTGACTAGCCCAAGGTCACCCAGCTGGCGTGTGTGGGAGTGCACAGGCTAATCTGAATTCCCCAGATAAGCCTCCACAGCTCAGGCGGCAGAGCAGGGAATCAAACCCGGTTCCTCCAGATTCGATACACGAGCTCTTAACCTCCTACGCCATAAATCGACTTCTCCTCCATAAATCTGTCCAAGCCCCTTTTAAAGCTATCCAGGCGAGTGGCCATCACCACCTCCTGTGGCAGCATGTTCCAAACACCAATCACACGTTGCGTGAAGAAGTGTTTCCTTTTATTAGTCCTAATTCTTCCCCCAGCATTTTCAATGGCTGCCCCCTGGTTCTAGTATTGTGAGAAAGAGATAAAAATTTCTCTCTGTCAACATTTTCTATCCCATGCATAATTTTATAGACTTCAATGATATCCCCCCCTTCAGACGTCTCCTCTCCAAACTAAAGACTGGGGAGACCCATTGCCTCAGAGTAAAAGGCTGCATCGAAGGGTGAAATCTATGGTTTTATAGCCGGCTGAGTTCCCTCCTATTTCCAAACCCTTCTCTCCCATCTCCAAGAATTCCCCAGAGTTGGCAACTCTACTCTAGTGCCCCGTGTCTCCTGCCTCTCTTGGCATCCAAGCTGAGAGGAATAGCAGAAAGTAGTGTGAGCAGCAACGGCGTAGTGGTTAAGAGCAGGTGCGCTCTAATCTGGAGAACCAGGTTTGATTCTCTGCTCTGCCACTTGAGCTGTGGAGGCTGATCTAATGAACCAGATGAGCTTGGGCACTCCAACACAGGCCAGCTGGGTGACTTTGGGCTGGTCACAGTTCTTCGGAGCTCTCTCAGCCTCACAAGGTGGGGAAGAGGAAGGCAAAGGAGCTTGTAACCCCCTTTGGGTCTCCTTACAGGAGAGAAAGGGGGATATAAATCCAACTCCCCTTCTTCTAACTATAATTGACAACGTTACATTTCTTGGCATCATTGCCTGGGGAGGGCAGCGTTCAGACAGGGGAAGGTGGGATGTGATATCTTATAGGCCACCCTCTGAAGCGGCCATTATCTTCAGGTGACTTGGTCTCTGTTGCCTGGAGAGCCCTTCTAATTCCAGGAGATCTCCAGGCCTCCCCTGGAGGTTGGTGACCACCTTTCTGCCTAGTTAGTGGCTTCTGTGACACCAACCATCAGTGGCACTGAAGAAGAAGAAGAGTTTGGATTTATATCCCCCCTTTCTCTCCTGCAGGAGACTCAAAGGGGCTTACAATCTCCTTGCTCTTCCCCCCTCACAACAAACACCCTGTGAGGTGGGTGGGGCTGAGACAGCTCCGAGAAGCTGTGACTAGCCCAAGGTCACCCAGCTGGCGTGTGTGGGAGTGTACAGGCTAATCTGAATTCCCCAGATAAGCCTCCACAGTTCAAGTGGCAGAGCAGGGAATCAAACCCGGTACCTCCAGATTAGATACTCTTAACCTCCTACGCCACTGAGCCACGTACGGAAGCCTTAGGCTGCATATTTTAGAATACCGGCGAAAGATCACAGATTTGCAGGGAGAGGTGAAAGAGAACGAGGAAAGATCTCCTCTCTCTCTTTCTTCCTTTCCCTTTCTCTGCATTTGATGCATTCGTTCCCCGGGTCCAAAAAAAAAACCCAAAAAAAGAACCGCTTTTTTGGGGTTTTTTGCTGATGTGTCTCTTCCGCGGCCCCATTGCCCTAGAGACTCGGGGATTGTCTAGCAACGCAGCGGGCCGGGCTCCGTTCCAAATGGCACACGTCGTTCGCCGTGTCCACGGAGGCCGCTCAGAATCCCTTGCCAAACAGCATGGGCAGTCCTGGGGGCTCGCTGAGATTAAAAGCAAATCTTCATTAAAATCAAATTAGATACACGTATGCGTGTGTCTGTACGCCGGGGCCTAAAGGTTCCCAGCAAATTGCAGCAACTTCGGAGATGATGAACACGAAGCCAGCGCTTAGCATGGGTATCTTTTTCCTGTGTCCCACCAGTGCTGGGAGGGGGGGGGGGATCTTCTATTGGGAAACATCTTTCTCGGATGGTCACCAGAACCGCAGCGGCGGGGAAGGCGCTCCCAATTCGATGCTCTCTCGCCCGTCGTTGATTGACGGAAGCCTGTCGCTTTAAAAGGGAAGGGTTGGACTTCCTTTCTTGAGGTTTCCATGGCGATCGGAGTGACCACAGCATCCTGCTGCAGGCAAATAGCAAATCTTTTGAACTGTGTGATTTATATTCCCAGGCTTCACCCAATGCGTTAAAAGACAGCCTCTTAATTGACTCTTCCCTCAGAAGTCAGGTCAAATTAATTAATAACACACCAAGCTTCCAATTATGTATAGAAGTGAGTGCGTGTGCACACACACACGCACACACACATATACACACACACATATATACACACACACATATATATTAAGGGGGAAGTTTATTATTAGATCAAAATAGCAGCCCAGTGGTTAAAGCAGATGATTCTCCATTTTAACAAGCTTGCTTCCCAAACCCTCAACGAGTGAGGGTTTGCCCGATCTCGGTTGGGAAGTAACTGGAGATTTTGGGGGGAGGAGTCTGAAGAGGGGCGGGTCCTCAGTGGGATATAATGCCGTAGATGACACCTTCCGAAACAGTCATTTTCTCCAGGGGAGCTGATCTCTGTTGTCTGAGAGGAAGAGAGCAGCTTTGGATTTACACCCTGCTTTTCTCAGCCGTGAGGAGTTTCAAGGCAGCTTACAAAGTCCTTCCCTTCCCCTTCCTACAGCTGACACCTTGGGAGGTAGGTGGAGACCAGCCACATCATAGAGGGGTGGAGGACCACCAGTAAATTTGCCTCTGCCGAATGGAGAGGTCAATTCGAGACATATTAGCTTCCAAGATATGATCAGATTGGGCCAACCTGCACAATCCAGGTTAGGATCTTCTGTCAGGTCAACCACGTAAAGGTAGGTTAGGCTGAGATCCCGTGACTGGCCCAGAGTCACCCGGCGAGCTGAATTTGGCTCTTTCTGGCACTAGTTCAACCTCACTGGCTGAATAAATTAGCAAACTTCGTTAGAGTTCGGGAGGCAACTTACAAACGGCGATGAATAATACAGCAAGCGGAGATGTCTCTTAATGCCTCCAAATTTACCCAGATGGCTAACGAACAACATTTGAGAATAGATGGGATAAGCGAAGCGCAGGACTCGGTCCCAAATGATTCAGCCGAGACCCCCTGGGAAAGGGGGGAAACACTGCAGAAAAGTAGAACACATAGATCAATCCCGCCGCCTTTCCCTGCTGCCCCATTATTCACACCCTCTCTGCGAAACGGCTCGCCCGCTTCTCTCGTTCCAGCGTGGATTTCAAGGGCCGATGCGCCAGTCGGCGTGATAAATACCTTTCGCAGTCCCCGTAATCAATAGATGATGAGTTGAAATTGCTTCGGAACGGGGAGCTGTTAGGGAGGAGGGTTATTATTCTAATCGCAGTTTATTGAGGTTCTGTGTAAATGATTTGAAATGAGTTTAACAGATGATTATACCGCAAATGATCTAACGCCCGCGCCGGTGTTAAACAATGGGACGCAATCAATTTGGGCCCATCTATGGCACTGCTGTCCTCCTAGACTGTCTTGTTCACTGGGGAACCCTGTTCCAGGTCATTGTGGGGTGAGGGACTGTGCAATTCTTTACTCTCGCCCCCTCGTTGCTCTTTGCTGGGTGGAGGCTTTGAGGAAGGGAAATGCAATTATTGTTCTCCAAGCGACACGTGTCTTGGTCAGATTTTAGAACCCTTGCGAAAACGCCAGTCTTTTTCCTAAGTTACGTCAATGGCGAGATTTGCACATGAGGCAGGAGTGGGTAGGGTTGCCAACCTCCCGATGAGGCCTGGAGATCTCCTGGAATTGCTACCGATCTTCAGGCGACGGAAATCTGAGAGCCAGAGTGGCGTCGTGGTTAAGAGCAAGCGGGTTCTAATCTGGAGGACCCGGTTTGATTCCCCACTTCCCCAACTGTGTGGCGGAGGCTTTTCTGGTGAACCAGATGTGTTTCCGCATGCCTACGTTCCTGCTGGGTGACCTTGGGCTAGTCACAGTTCTCTCGGAACTCTCTCAGCCCCACCTGCCTCACAAGGTGTGGGGAGAAGGGAAAGGAGCTTGTAGGCCACCTTGAGAAAGGTGGGATATAAATCCAAACTACCCCCTCTCCTCCTCCTCCTCCTCCTCCCCTCCTCCTCCCCTCCTCCTCCTCTCTTCTTCTTCTTCTTCTTCTTCTTCTTCTTCCTCCTCTTCCTCTTCCTCTTCCTCTTCTTCCTTCCTCCTCTTCCCCTTCCTCCTCCTCTTCCCCTTCCTCCTCTTCCTCTTCCTCTTCCTCTTCTTCTCCTCCTCCTCCTCCTCCTCCCTCCCTCCTTTGGAGAAAATGGCTGATCTGGAGGTGTATTTAACCCTGCTGAGATCTCTTCCCTCTCCAAATCTCACCCTCCTCCACGGCTCCACCTCCAGAATATCCAGGAATTTCCCAACACATAGTTGGCAACTCCACCAGAGACACGACACAGCATGATTTTCTTTTAGACGAGTCTGGAGGTACAGCCCATTTGGGGGTAGGTGAAGGGAAATACCTTGCTGTAAATGCTATTTTGACCTAAGATGTTCAGGGGTTTTTCTGATTTTGAATTTTGTTCAAAAACTATTTGGTCTCAAATTTGGACTCGTTTTCTCCCTTTCGACAGTTGAGAGTGCATTAAATATTTTTTCCCCCTTGAAGTAAGGGCTCTGGCACGTTTGCTTCTGTGTAACGTGAAGGTGGACCCGTGCGCAGCCCACATCCAGATGGCGCCTGGAGCTCTTGTGAAATTACAGCTGATCGCCAGCCGACAGAGATCAGCTCGTCTGGCGAAAATGGCTGATTTGAAAGGGGGACTCTATGGCAATGGGCCCCAACCGAAGTCTCCCCCCTTTCTAAACCTTCTTCTCCAAGCTTCGCCCCAAAACTCCAGGAATTTCCTGACCCAGAACTGGCAATCCTGCTCAGTCCCTTGTGAAAGGGATCTGTTAGTCTTAGTAGACCCCAAACTGAACAGGAGTCAGCAGTGTGATGCGGCGGCCAAGAAAGCCAATGCGATTCCGGGCTACATCAATAGTGTCAAAATTGAGGGATGTAATTGTGCCTCTCTATTCTGCATTGGTTAGACCTCAACTGGAATATTGTGAACAGCTCTGGGCACCGCAATTCAAGAAGGAGATTGACAAGCTGGAAGAGGTCCAGAGGAGGGCAACCAAAATGGTCAAAGGTCTGGAATCCATGCCCTACTAGGAGAGACTTAGAAGAAGAAGAAGAAGAAGAAGAAGAAGAAGAAGAAGAAGAAGAAGAAGAAGAAGAAGAAGAAGAAGAAGAAGAAGAAGAAGAAGAAGAAGAAGAAGAAGAAGAAGAAGAAGAAGAAGAAGAAGAAGAAGAAGCAGCAGCTGTGACTAGCCCAAGGTCACCCAGCTGGCGTGTGTGGGAGTGCACAGGCTAATCTGAATTCCCCAGATAAGCCTCCACAACTCAAGTGGCAGAGCTGGGAATCAAACCTGGTTCCTCCAGATCAGAGTGCACCTGCTCTTAGCCACTGCTCTTAGCCACAACGCCACTGCTGCTCCCAGGGAGCTGGGGTTGTTTAGTTTGGTGAAGAAAAGGTGAAGAGGTGACACGATAGCCATGTTGAGATATTTGAAGGGATGCCATGTTGGTGAGGGAGCAAGCTTGTTTTCTGCTCCTCCAGAGACCAGGACCAGGAGTCCTGGGTTCAAGGTGAATGAAAAGAGATTCCACCTAAACATCAGGACAAACTTCCTTTCAGTCAGGGCTGTTTGGCAGTGGAATGCACTACCTCAGAGTGTGTCGGAGTCTCCTCCTTTGGAGGTTTTTAAACAGAGGGTGGATGGCCATCTGTCAGGAGTGATTTGATGATGGGTTCCTGCAATGCAGGGGACTGGACTTGATGGCCCTCGGGGTCTCTTCCAACTCTATCATTCTATTGAAGAAGAAGAAGAAGAGGAGGAGGAGGAGGAGGAGGAGGAGGAGGAGGAGGAGGAGGAGGAGGAGGAGAAGAAGACGAAGAAGAAGAAGAAGAGGAGGAGGAGGAGGAGGAGGAGGAGGAGGAGTTTGGATTATATCCCCCCTTTCTCTCCTGCAGGAGACTCAAAGGGGCTTACAATCTCCTTGCCCTTCCCCCCCCCACAACAAACACCCTGTGAGGTGGGTGGGGCTGAGAGAGCGTCGAAAAGCTGTGACTAGCCCAAGGTCACCCAGCTGGCGTGTGTGGGAGTGTACAGGCTAATCTGAATTCCCCAGATCAGCCTCCACAGCTCAGGCGGCAGAGCTGCGAATCAAACCCGGTTCCTCCAGATTAGATACACGAGCTCTTCACCTCCTACGCCCACCCGGGTCCGTTTTGCAGCAGCGTTCAACGGCGGCACCCGCAGCCGGGTGGTGTGGAACGTTGGCAGGTTCCCCCAGCAAGGGACCTTGAAGCTAACAGGGGTCAATGGGAGCCGATTGGCAAAACACTTCCCCCCTGAACGCTGTCCAAGACGACTGACCCTTCAATCAATCACGCCGCCGGGCATTGGGTTTGATTTGTTTTGCCAGCCATATCGGGCCTCTTGGCTGGAAAGCGCGAAAGGCTGCTCTCTCCCCTCTGCCATGGGAGAGCTGGGAGCGAGAAGATAATGGACTGGCCCCTTTGTCACTAGAAAAGATAACTTCCTTCTTTCCTTGGCTCCCCCGGTAATTGAAACATAATTAACACAAGGGACTAATTAGCCGGTTGCACTGGCAGCGCAAGCCTTCCATCCCCTGTTAAGTCCTCCGAAGGGGCCGTCCCCCCGCGATCGGTTGATTGCATATTAACGGCACGTTTGATTTCCATCTGTCCGTGCCTCGTTCTTGCAGGTACCATTTGTGGTTGTGGGGTATTCACCTTCCCCTCCCTTTGATTGGAAACCTGTAGCGACCCCGTAGGGTTTTCAAGGTGAGGGATATTCAGATGTAAAGAAGAAGAAGAAGAAGAAGAAGAAGAAGAAGAAGAAGAAGAAGAAGAAGAAGAAGAAGAAGAAGAAGAAGAAGAAGAAGAAGAAGAAGAAGAAGAAGAAGAAGAAGAAGAAGAAGAAGAAGAAGAAGAAGAAAAGAAGAAGAGGAGGAGGAGGAGGAGGAGGAGGAGGAAGAAGAATTTGGATTAATATCCCCCCTTTCTCTCCTGTAGGGAGTATTCTAGAAGGTTTACAATCTTTTTGTACCCCTTCCCTCCCAGTACAAACAAACAGACTCCTGTGAGGTGGGTGGGGCTGAGAGAGCGTCGAAAAGCTGTGACTAGCCCAAGGTCACCCAGTTGGAGTGCACAGGCTAATCTGAATTCCCCAGATAAGCCTCCACAGCTCAGGCGGCAGAGCGGGGAATCAAACCCAGTTCCTCCAGATTAGAATGCACCTGCTCTTTTAACCATCACTATGTGTCATGCTAATGCTTGCTGGGCAAGCACTTCTGGGTCTCTCACATAGCAACTCTGTTTTTTTCCTGACAGTCGTCCATTCCCCAGAACTGACCTGCTTAGAATCTGTTTCAGTATGATAAGAATCCGCACCCAAGACTTACCTTATCCAATAGGTGTCTGATTCTATAAAGAGAATCAGCTGAAGAAAATCTTTACTAATGACGTCACAACCATTTTTTCCTTAAGCAACAGAAATCATCTATTTGTAGCATCTACGCTTTACACAAAAGTGGACAGAAATAAACAGAAGACAACGTGCTCAATGAAACATCCATAAAGTGTAGTCAGAGATGGCACTTCCAGATTGAGGTAGTGTTAAGAACATAAGAACATAAGAACAAGCCTGCTGGATCAGACCAGAGTCCATCTAGTCCAGCTCTCTGCTACTCGCAGTGGCCCACCAGGTGCCTTTGGGAGCTCACAGGCAGGATGTGAGAGCAATGGCCTTCTGCGGCTTTTGCTCCTGAGCACCTGGTCTGCTAAGGCATTTGCAATCTCAGATTTATTTATTTTATTTATTTATTATTACATTTTTATACCGCCCTCCCCCAGAGGGCTCAGGGCGGTGTACAACACTAAACAGACAATAAAACTAATAAATTAAATTAAGACTTAAATTAAGATCAAAGAGGATCAAGATTGGTAGCCATAAAATGAAAAGCCAGCGTTTCCAATATTGTTCTTCAAAGTCTGACACATAAGAACATAAGAACAAGCCAGCTGGATCAGACCAAAGTCCATCTAGTCCAGCTCTCTGCTCCTCGCAGTGGCCCACCAGCTGCCTTTGGGAGCTCACATGCAGGATGTGAAAGCAACGGCCTTCTGCGGCAGAAGTCAATAACAGAAGTTTTAAAAAAACTGTTATTCCTTTCAGGATATAAAGACCTCTCTTTGGTTGTTCGTGAAGAAGATCTAAATTTCTGCAGGGTCAATTTTTCAGTTCTCTTTTCAGCTCCCTCTCTTGTAGTGTAAGCTCTCACAAGAAAAATGTATCCTTCCGCGTTAGACTATAGTCCCAAACGAATGTGAGAATTATCACAAAACGAGGCCCGCTCCGAATACAGGAAGAGGGATGAGAAAAAGTGGGGATATGGAACAGCTTTTCTTCTGTAGCTCAGCTATTTCACAATTGTCACGCTTCACTCGGGGCATGGTTCCAGCGTTGGTTCCAGAGGAGGTTGGGTCATCCTTAAGGGCCTCCCATGTACATAAGTGCCATCCTGTGCCCCATAGGGTCATCAGCCCCATAAAGTTAGCCAGGAATTACAAGTGATTGCCAGACCACAGGGATCAATTCCCCTGGGGAAAACGGCAGGCCGGGCTCTATAGCCAGCGTGGTGCAGTGGTTAAGAGTAGGTGGATTCTAATCTGGAGAACCCAGTTTGATTCCCCACTCCTCCACCTGAGAGCCAGAGGCGTATCTGGTGAACCAGATATGTTTCCACGCTCCTACATTCCTGCTGGGTGACCTTGGGCCGGTCACAGTTCTCTCTGAACTCTCTCAACCTCACCTGGTGTCTGTTGTGGAGAGAGGAAGGGAAAGGAGTTTGTAAGGAGAGAAAGGTGAGGTATAAATCCAAACTCTCCTCCTCCTCCTCCTCCTCCTCCTCCCCCTCCTCTTCTTCTTCCTCTTCTTCCTCCTCCTCTTCTTCTTTCTTTCTTCCTCTTCTCCTCCTCCTCTTCTTTTCTCCTCCTCCTCCTCCTCTTCCTCTTCTTCCTCTTCCTCTTCCTCCTCCTCTTTTTCTTCTTCTTCTTCTTCCTCCTCTTCTTCTTCCTCCTCCTCCTCCTCCTCTTCTTCTTCTTCTTCTTCCTCCTCTTCCTTCCTCCTCCTCCTCTTCTTCTTCTTCCTCTTCCTTCTCCTTCTCCTCCTCCTCCTCTTCTTCTTCCTCCTCCTCCTCCTCCTCCTCCTCCTCCTCCTCTTCTTCCTCCTCCTCCTCCTCTTCTTCTTCTTCTTCCTCTTCCTCCTCCTCCTCCTCCTCTTTTTCTTTTTCTTTTTCTTTTTCTTCTTCTTCTTCTTCTTCTTCTTCTTCCTCCTCCTCCTCCTCCTCTTCTTCTTCTACTTCTTCTTCCTCCTCCTCCTCCTCCTCCTTCCTCCTCCTCCTCTTCTTCTTCTTCCTCCTCCTCCTCTAGTTGTGGAAGGGAGCTTAGAAGAGTCTGTGGAGCACGCGCCGAGCAACTGATTTAACCACCCCAGCCTGTGCTTTGAATGGCTACATCATGCCTGCCGAACAGCTGCGTACTGTTGGCCAAGAAGCTCTTCCCGCTGCCTCCTGATCAGTATCGCTGCCCCAGCGTTTCAGCACCTTGTCAATGGGATCGCTTTGATGGGACTCAATTAGGAAGATTAACCGGAGACTCGATAAGACATTGGGCACAGTGGTCATCTGCCTCCGTTTGCCGGGACCGTTCTTGGAACGGCTCCATTCCTCAAGATCAGTCGCAAGCTGCCACGTTTGGCTGGTGGAACCGCTGTCGGGAGATGCAGGCCAAGGGGCAGTTTTGAATGGGTCAGCCCTGTTATTTCCACCCCGAGACCTCTGCTTTGGTTTGGCTTGCATGAATTGGACTTGCAGTTTCTTTCTTGGTGTGCCGTTTTGTTTCCCTGAACTGATTCGTTCCCTGGAAAATATATGCATTTTCCAGCATATGTGCATCAGTGAATCGGCACAGATTATGCGTGCGAATGACGAACACTGCACATGTAAATACTGCATTCATTGTATTAAGCTCTGCTGTGTTAAACCGGAATGGTTAAATCAGCTTGTGCTCGACAGACTCTTCTAAGCCCCCTTCCCCTACTAGACAGACATTCTCGAGGGCTGGGTCTCACTTCAGTCCATAACCCGGACTTATTTTCGATTCCAATTTCTATCTTCCCAACCATTTACGTCTCATTGGTCCACAAAGTTTTTTTGGAATGGAATTGTATTGTATAGAAAATGTTGACAGAGAGAAATTTTTCTCTCTTTCTCACAAGACTAGAACCAGGGGGCATTCATTGAAAATGCTGGGGGGAAGAATTAGGACTAATAAAAGGAAACACTTCTTCACGCAACGTGTGATTGGTGTTTGGAATAAGCTGCCACAGGAGGTGGTGATGGCTACTAACCTGGATAGCTTTAAAAAGGGCTTGGACAGATTTGTGGAGGAGAAGTCGATCGATGGCTACCAATCCTGATCCTCCTTGATCTCAGATTGCAAATGCCTTAGCAGACCAGGTGCTCGGGAGCAGCAGCAGCAGAAGGCCGTTGCTTTCACATCCTGCAGGTGAGCTGCCAAAGGCACCTGGTGGGCCACTGCGAGTAGCAGAGTGCTGGACTAGATGGACTCTGGTCTGATCCAGCAGGCTCGTTCTTATGTTCTTATGTATCAAAAAGCACAATGTGTGGCACAAGACAGCCGGAGGGGGGGGGGGAGAAAAAAAGAGAGCAGAAAACCGAGACAATTGAGAAAAGAATGACTGATATAAAACAGAATTAAAACGGGCAACATCTGTGCCTCTCTAATGAGTCAAGTCCTAGGAAGGAGCAGAGACGCTTTGGAAATTGTGCTCATTTGAATTTCTCCTTGGATTTTGACGTCCCAAATGACTTGGCCTTGTTTCCCAAAGTGGAACTCGTGCATTCCGAATATGTCATTGTTCTGGTGTGTGTGTGTGTGTGTGTGTGTGTGTGTTTTAATCTGGAGATTTTGTCTAGCGTAATCCTGCGTCATCTGCCTCTGCTTGAAGTCCCTGCAGCTTATTTGTAACAATTTCCCCACCTCTCATTTTTTGAAGTGCACAGGCGTATTGATCAAACACTGCAGAAAAAAGAGAGAGAGAGCAATCTTGATACGATCAAGATTCTTTTTGTGTGGTGTTTTACCAACACATGTTCATGCCGGTAAAGTATTACAGAGGCAGCGATCATACAAACAATCCCCCAGAAGTTGCTTTTAGAAGGTTTGTTTTTTTGTGCATACATTGGCACAAGTAACATTATTTTTGATACGCTGGAAGAAAATACTAAAGGGCAGCTTCTCTCGTTTCTTGTACTAGATGCTGAGTACAAGTGATGAAGTCGGTGTGGTATAGGGGACAGAGTCAAAACCAAAATGGGAGCGCAGTGTGAAACATACAGTATCAAGAATGCACCGCACTCGGGCTGATAAGTGGACTATATTTCTGATAATTCTCAGAACCATAACAAGCTAAAATGCTGTGCACATATAATATTCGATACCCTTATTTTTCTATTATAATGGACAGAGTGTCAAACTAGAATCTGGGAGGCCTGAATTCAAACCTCTACTGAGCTATTTAAACTCACTGTGTAGTTTGGGCCGATCGGTTTCTCTCTGACTCACCTACCTTACGGTTGTGGGGCCAGGACCGCGTTACTGGTCCTACACAGCAGAATTAGTTTAAGAAAAACTTAAAATTAGGAATAAAAGCAAAAGACATCTGACATTAGAAACAAACAGACAGTTTTTACTTAGCAGAATATAGATAAGATTACAGAATGTGAATTCTCCCGAGGAAGAGACAGGCCCGGTGCTCTCAAGTGAGAGACACGGAATTTAGAAGGTTACAGAAGGTTACCCCTCCCGGGTGGCTCTCGAAAGAGGCACACCCAGTAGAGGAAGAACCTTAATTTTTATAGATGCAAAGATGTCACACAATCCATCCCCTTACGTTCCACGTATTATAATCCATACCTCTCACGTGCTACAAGCATGTATGTTCAAACCCCATTGGTCAGATCTGTCTCCTGGTCACATGAAGACAGCCTGTATTCTAAGTATATTCTGTTACTCAAACACTACATGCTGTGAGCTCGTGGACCTCTATGCATATGCAAAGGGCAGCCATAAAGCTAGCTTGCTCCTCCAAGAAAAACCCGTTTTCTTAGTTTCTCCCAGAGTGAGAGATGTCCTTAGGCTATGCAGCATTCCTTTGGATCATAAAACTTCCTTCTCCCAGCTAAAATGATTCTAACAATTCCCCAGTTTGAAATGTTAAAACATGATTTAAAAGAGTTATACATACACTGATTCTAACACAATAGAATTATAGTGAAATACTAATACATGTGAATCACTCATTATCATTTATGTGTTCATTTAACTATATAGAAAAACACTTTGTAATTTAACTAATCACATTCTATTTCTAACCCAAAAACCAAAGTTATAAAATTGCATATTTCTGCTGTCACGTTGGCCCCTAGTGCCAAGATCCTAAAGATGTTATCTTGCTTGCCTGCATAGTCACTGACAAGCTGGTAACATGCCTTTTTGACCTATTGCAAAAATGCAGGCTTTTGGTCACTTACACAGAAGCTCCCATTTTGATTCTTAGCTTCTTTGGTTCATTTGGATTTTCCATATTTCTTGATTAAATACAAATTTATACACATTCTGGCCTGTCTCCACACGGTGTTGTTGTAAGAATCTAGGAAAACTTGGATCCAGATCCCCACTCAACTGGGATGCTCGCTGTTTGTAAGGGATGTGGTGAGGATCAAACAGGGAAGGGAGAATAACGCATATTACCTGAACTCCTTAGAAGAAGAAGAGTTTGGATTGATACCCTACCTTTCTCTCCTGCAAGGAGGCTCAAGGTGGCTTACAAGCTCCTTTCCCTTCCTTAGAAGAAACTGCTGGATAAAAGTGACATGAATATTTTGAAATGCCCAAAATGTATGTTAGGCTGTTATTTCTTTCTCTGTTTACCCAATGGACTTTCTCTGTTTACCCAATGGACTTTCTCTGTTTACCCAATGGACTTTTCTACGTACTCCAATGGGACTACAGTCCAGGGTGTTCTTTCGGGAGTACAACAGCCATGAAGGCCATTGCTTTCACCTCCTGCCCGTGAGCTCCCGAAGGCACCTGGTGGGCCACTGCGAGTAGCAGAGAGCTGGACTAGATGGACTCTGGTCTGATCCAGCAGGCTAGTTCTTATGTTCTTATGATGTAACGCTGAGTCTGTACGCTGTAGCAGTTAACCTGCTGGAGTGACTTAAGTTCGAATCCTTGGACAGGGCGCAAAATTCACGACTTAGCCTTGGTCTGGTCACACTCTTGCACTGCACCAGATTTGATAGCATCAGAACTAAATATACCAACTTACATTTTTTTTCTTCCAATCTGGGCTGCCTGATCTGACTAGGTTATCTCTATTGTTAAATAATTCGGACTCTGGTCTTTGTGGAGAGGTCGCCAATTCAATTGTGGAGATAGTTGAGAGTTCTCAGTAGAACATACTTGTTATGGCCCCTGTGGGCCCTTTTGCCGTTTTTATCTATTAGGTATTTATGTATTTGCTTCTGATTTATGTATTCATAAGAACATAAGAACATAAGAACAAGCCAGCTGGATCAGACCAAAGTCCATCTAGTCCAGCTCTCTGCTACTCGCAGTGGCCCACCAGGTGCCTTTGGGAGCTCACGTGCAGGAGGTGAAAGCAATGGCCTTCTGCTGCTGCTGCTCCTGAGCACCTGGTCTGTTAAGGCATTTGCAATCTCAGATCAAAGAGGATCAAGATTGGTAGCCAGAGATCGACTTCTCCTCCATAAATCTGTCCAAGCCCCTTTTAAAGCTATAAAGGTTTGTGGCCATCACCACCTCCTGTGGCAGCATATTCCAAACACCAATCACACGTTGCGTGAAGAAGTGTTTCCTTTTATTAGTCCTAATTCTTCCCCCCAGCATTTTCAATGAATGCCCCCTGGTTCTAGTATTGTGAGAAAGAGAGAAAAATGTCTCTCTGTCAACATTTTCTACCCCATGCATAATTTTGTAGACTTCAATCATATCCCCCCTCAGCCGCCTCCTCTCCAAACTAAAGAGTCCCAAACGCTGCAGCCTCTCCTCATAGGGAAGGTGCTCCAGTCCCTCAATCATCCTTGTTGCCCTTCTCTGCACTTTTTCTATCTCCTCAATATCCTTTTTGAGATGCGGCGACCAGAACTGGACATTAGTACTCAAGAGATGCTGATGCACCTAACTGCTTTATAAGTATGGGGTAAGTAATGAGCAATCTTTGCAGTTTTATTATCAATTCCTTTTCTATTCGCTTCTGACTATGCCAATAAAGGCTTATGTATGTATGTGTAACCCCCATGCTCAGAATGGGTTGACCCAGAAAGGAGTGGAGACTCAAAGCAGCAGAAGGCTGCAGAGCTCATGTAGTTTGGAGGAGACAAGGCTATCGGGGACTTCCGGACCTTGGTTTTGCTATAAATTCCTTATAAATAACCTTGTTAAAAGGTAACTGCAATGTTGTTGGGAACTAGTGGGAAGGTAGTTGTTTGTTTTTGCTATGTTGTAAATGTTGGAGTTTATTGTTTCAGGGTTTTTTTGTGGTTGTAATGGGTGAGAGTTCTCCTGGAAACCTTCATCATGTTCAATCCTGTTCACCAAGCCCTTGGAGTCTTCAGGAGCCAACCCACTTGCAAAGAAGAATTGGACTTGGCAATATCAGTAGACTGCAAATATAAGGACTTGAAAATGCAACCTGAACAGGACCTTGAAGTGTGATGTTCAATGTTGATGTTTGATGTTATATGTTAAGGAAGGAAACCCTTTTGTTTTTAAAATTTGTTGTTGCAAACTCATTCCAAGTTCTGCCCCACAGACCCCACAGATAGAGGTTACATATGTTTGTAGTCACACTCTTTCAGTCTAACCTACCTTGCTGCCTTGTTGTGAAGGGGGGAAAAAGGTGTCCCGTCCAGCAATTCCCCCCCTGAACTCTTTGGAAGAGTGAGGGACGAATGGCGCTCACGTCTTGCGTGATATTCTGAATCCCTCTGCGCGACAGGAAGGGAGAATAAAAGGGCTGTGGCCAAACGGTTGTGAATTAAGAAGGATCTTTGTCGACTGCCTCTCGAGCAGAAGGACGCTCTGTGCCCTCTTCATTCAAAAGGCTTCGGGAACAGGATGTAGCCAAGTTGAAGGCGTAAGAGGGAGGACAGAGAGAGACGGGGCTTGAATCAGGCCTGCTTGAATCTCTTTCAGCGGAATTGAAAAGTGCTTAACCTTGCCTGGATCTCCGCCAAGCTAGCAAACACCTGATATTGAGGCAGGAGAGGACTCAGCGTATCTTCTCCATCCAAAGGATTCTTTAGACAGCGAGCCAATTTCAGCAGTTCTGGGCCTGACGGTTTCAGTGAATTCAGAGGAAGCCACATTCCTATTTCTGCAGAGAGGACTAATCCATATGCCTGACCTGGACGACCTGGGCTAGCCTCATCTTGTCAGAGCTTGGAAGTTAAGCAGGGTCAAACCTGGGCAGGATTTAGAGGGGAGGCCACCGAAGAAGTCTAGAGTCGCTACACAGAGGCAGGAAATAGCAAACTGTTGTCGAAGGCTTTCACGGCTGGAATCACTGGGGTGTTGTGGGCATTTTAGTAGGCATTTAAAATAGGCTCTAGAGCGTAACCAGACATTTATAAAGTACAAATCAAGAGTACGTTCAAAAAGCAGACAGAAAGACGGTATATAGCAGTATACATTACTTAGAAAGTTCTGTCACTTGTAAAAGAAGAAGAGTTTGGATTTATATCCCCCCTTTCTCTCCTGCAGGAGACTCAAAGGGGCTGACGATCTCCTTGCCCTTCCCCCCTTCACAACAAACACCCTGTGAGGTAGGTGGGGCTGAGAGAGCTCCAAGAAGCTGTGACTAGCCCAAGGTCACCCCGCTGGCGTGTGTGGGAGTGCACAGGCTAATCTGAATTCCCCAGAGAAGCCTCCACAGCTCAGGCGGCAGAGCTGGGAATCGAACCCGGTTCCTCCAGATAAGATAGATGAGCTCTTAACTTCCTACGCCACTGCTGCTCCTAAAAAAAAGAAAAGAAATTTTGCTACTTTTTCCAAGAGCATGACATCCGCATTGTTTAACAGAAGCTAGAATAGAATAGAATAGAATAGAATCTTTATTGGCCAAGTGTGATTCCCACCCCCCCCCCCCCCCACCCCCCCCCCCCCCCCCCCCCCCCCCCCCCCACCCCCCCCCCCCCCCACCCCCCCCCCCCCCCACCCCCCCCCCCCCCCACCCCCCCCCCCCCCCACCCCCCCCCCCCCCCACCCCCCCCCCCCCCCACCCCCCCCCCCCCCCACCCCCCCCCCCCCCCACCCCCCCCCCCCCCCACCCCCCCCCCCCCCCACCCCCCCCCCCCCCCACCCCCCCCCCCCCCCACCCCCCCCCCCCCCCACCCCCCCCCCCCCCCACCCCCCCCCCCCCCCACCCCCCCCCCCCCCCACCCCCCCCCCCCCCCACCCCCCCCCCCCCCCACCCCCCCCCCCCCCCACCCCCCCCCCCCCCCACCCCCCCCCCCCCCCACCCCCCCCCCCCCCCACCCCCCCCCCCCCCCACCCCCCCCCCCCCCCACCCCCCCCCCCCCCCACCCCCCCCCCCCCCCACCCCCCCCCCCCCCCACCCCCCCCCCCCCCCACCCCCCCCCCCCCCCACCCCCCCCCCCCCCCACCCCCCCCCCCCCCCACCCCCCCCCCCCCCCACCCCCCCCCCCCCCCACCCCCCCCCCCCCCCACCCCCCCCCCCCCCCACCCCCCCCCCCCCCCACCCCCCCCCCCCCCCACCCCCCCCCCCCCCCACCCCCCCCCCCCCCCACCCCCCCCCCCCCCCACCCCCCCCCCCCCCCACCCCCCCCCCCCCCCACCCCCCCCCCCCCCCACCCCCCCCCCCCCCCACCCCCCCCCCCCCCCACCCCCCCCCCCCCCCACCCCCCCCCCCCCCCACCCCCCCCCCCCCCCACCCCCCCCCCCCCCCACCCCCCCCCCCCCCCACCCCCCCCCCCCCCCACCCCCCCCCCCCCCCACCCCCCCCCCCCCCCACCCCCCCCCCCCCCCACCCCCCCCCCCCCCCACCCCCCCCCCCCCCCACCCCCCCCCCCCCCCACCCCCCCCCCCCCCCACCCCCCCCCCCCCCCACCCCCCCCCCCCCCCACCCCCCCCCCCCCCCACCCCCCCCCCCCCCCACCCCCCCCCCCCCCCACCCCCCCCCCCCCCCACCCCCCCCCCCCCCCACCCCCCCCCCCCCCCACCCCCCCCCCCCCCCACCCCCCCCCCCCCCCACCCCCCCCCCCCCCCACCCCCCCCCCCCCCCACCCCCCCCCCCCCCCACCCCCCCCCCCCCCCACCCCCCCCCCCCCCCACCCCCCCCCCCCCCCACCCCCCCCCCCCCCCACCCCCCCCCCCCCCCACCCCCCCCCCCCCCCACCCCCCCCCCCCCCCACCCCCCCCCCCCCCCACCCCCCCCCCCCCCCACCCCCCCCCCCCCCCACCCCCCCCCCCCCCCACCCCCCCCCCCCCCCACCCCCCCCCCCCCCCACCCCCCCCCCCCCCCACCCCCCCCCCCCCCCACCCCCCCCCCCCCCCACCCCCCCCCCCCCCCACCCCCCCCCCCCCCCACCCCCCCCCCCCCCCACCCCCCCCCCCCCCCACCCCCCCCCCCCCCCACCCCCCCCCCCCCCCACCCCCCCCCCCCCCCACCCCCCCCCCCCCCCACCCCCCCCCCCCCCCACCCCCCCCCCCCCCCACCCCCCCCCCCCCCCACCCCCCCCCCCCCCCACCCCCCCCCCCCCCCACCCCCCCCCCCCCCCACCCCCCCCCCCCCCCACCCCCCCCCCCCCCCACCCCCCCCCCCCCCCACCCCCCCCCCCCCCCACCCCCCCCCCCCCCCACCCCCCCCCCCCCCCACCCCCCCCCCCCCCCACCCCCCCCCCCCCCCACCCCCCCCCCCCCCCACCCCCCCCCCCCCCCACCCCCCCCCCCCCCCACCCCCCCCCCCCCCCACCCCCCCCCCCCCCCACCCCCCCCCCCCCCCACCCCCCCCCCCCCCCACCCCCCCCCCCCCCCACCCCCCCCCCCCCCCACCCCCCCCCCCCCCCACCCCCCCCCCCCCCCACCCCCCCCCCCCCCCACCCCCCCCCCCCCCCACCCCCCCCCCCCCCCACCCCCCCCCCCCCCCACCCCCCCCCCCCCCCACCCCCCCCCCCCCCCACCCCCCCCCCCCCCCACCCCCCCCCCCCCCCACCCCCCCCCCCCCCCACCCCCCCCCCCCCCCACCCCCCCCCCCCCCCACCCCCCCCCCCCCCCACCCCCCCCCCCCCCCACCCCCCCCCCCCCCCACCCCCCCCCCCCCCCACCCCCCCCCCCCCCCACCCCCCCCCCCCCCCACCCCCCCCCCCCCCCACCCCCCCCCCCCCCCACCCCCCCCCCCCCCCACCCCCCCCCCCCCCCACCCCCCCCCCCCCCCACCCCCCCCCCCCCCCACCCCCCCCCCCCCCCACCCCCCCCCCCCCCCACCCCCCCCCCCCCCCACCCCCCCCCCCCCCCACCCCCCCCCCCCCCCACCCCCCCCCCCCCCCACCCCCCCCCCCCCCCACCCCCCCCCCCCCCCACCCCCCCCCCCCCCCACCCCCCCCCCCCCCCACCCCCCCCCCCCCCCACCCCCCCCCCCCCCCACCCCCCCCCCCCCCCACCCCCCCCCCCCCCCACCCCCCCCCCCCCCCACCCCCCCCCCCCCCCACCCCCCCCCCCCCCCACCCCCCCCCCCCCCCACCCCCCCCCCCCCCCACCCCCCCCCCCCCCCACCCCCCCCCCCCCCCACCCCCCCCCCCCCCCACCCCCCCCCCCCCCCACCCCCCCCCCCCCCCACCCCCCCCCCCCCCCACCCCCCCCCCCCCCCACCCCCCCCCCCCCCCACCCCCCCCCCCCCCCACCCCCCCCCCCCCCCACCCCCCCCCCCCCCCACCCCCCCCCCCCCCCACCCCCCCCCCCCCCCACCCCCCCCCCCCCCCACCCCCCCCCCCCCCCACCCCCCCCCCCCCCCACCCCCCCCCCCCCCCACCCCCCCCCCCCCCCACCCCCCCCCCCCCCCACCCCCCCCCCCCCCCACCCCCCCCCCCCCCCACCCCCCCCCCCCCCCACCCCCCCCCCCCCCCACCCCCCCCCCCCCCCACCCCCCCCCCCCCCCACCCCCCCCCCCCCCCACCCCCCCCCCCCCCCACCCCCCCCCCCCCCCACCCCCCCCCCCCCCCACCCCCCCCCCCCCCCACCCCCCCCCCCCCCCACCCCCCCCCCCCCCCACCCCCCCCCCCCCCCACCCCCCCCCCCCCCCACCCCCCCCCCCCCCCACCCCCCCCCCCCCCCACCCCCCCCCCCCCCCACCCCCCCCCCCCCCCACCCCCCCCCCCCCCCACCCCCCCCCCCCCCCACCCCCCCCCCCCCCCACCCCCCCCCCCCCCCACCCCCCCCCCCCCCCACCCCCCCCCCCCCCCACCCCCCCCCCCCCCCACCCCCCCCCCCCCCCACCCCCCCCCCCCCCCACCCCCCCCCCCCCCCACCCCCCCCCCCCCCCACCCCCCCCCCCCCCCACCCCCCCCCCCCCCCACCCCCCCCCCCCCCCACCCCCCCCCCCCCCCACCCCCCCCCCCCCCCACCCCCCCCCCCCCCCACCCCCCCCCCCCCCCACCCCCCCCCCCCCCCACCCCCCCCCCCCCCCACCCCCCCCCCCCCCCACCCCCCCCCCCCCCCACCCCCCCCCCCCCCCACCCCCCCCCCCCCCCACCCCCCCCCCCCCCCACCCCCCCCCCCCCCCACCCCCCCCCCCCCCCACCCCCCCCCCCCCCCACCCCCCCCCCCCCCCACCCCCCCCCCCCCCCACCCCCCCCCCCCCCCACCCCCCCCCCCCCCCACCCCCCCCCCCCCCCACCCCCCCCCCCCCCCACCCCCCCCCCCCCCCACCCCCCCCCCCCCCCACCCCCCCCCCCCCCCACCCCCCCCCCCCCCCACCCCCCCCCCCCCCCACCCCCCCCCCCCCCCACCCCCCCCCCCCCCCACCCCCCCCCCCCCCCACCCCCCCCCCCCCCCACCCCCCCCCCCCCCCACCCCCCCCCCCCCCCACCCCCCCCCCCCCCCACCCCCCCCCCCCCCCACCCCCCCCCCCCCCCACCCCCCCCCCCCCCCACCCCCCCCCCCCCCCACCCCCCCCCCCCCCCACCCCCCCCCCCCCCCACCCCCCCCCCCCCCCACCCCCCCCCCCCCCCACCCCCCCCCCCCCCCACCCCCCCCCCCCCCCACCCCCCCCCCCCCCCACCCCCCCCCCCCCCCACCCCCCCCCCCCCCCACCCCCCCCCCCCCCCACCCCCCCCCCCCCCCACCCCCCCCCCCCCCCACCCCCCCCCCCCCCCACCCCCCCCCCCCCCCACCCCCCCCCCCCCCCACCCCCCCCCCCCCCCACCCCCCCCCCCCCCCACCCCCCCCCCCCCCCACCCCCCCCCCCCCCCACCCCCCCCCCCCCCCACCCCCCCCCCCCCCCACCCCCCCCCCCCCCCACCCCCCCCCCCCCCCACCCCCCCCCCCCCCCACCCCCCCCCCCCCCCACCCCCCCCCCCCCCCACCCCCCCCCCCCCCCACCCCCCCCCCCCCCCACCCCCCCCCCCCCCCACCCCCCCCCCCCCCCACCCCCCCCCCCCCCCACCCCCCCCCCCCCCCACCCCCCCCCCCCCCCACCCCCCCCCCCCCCCACCCCCCCCCCCCCCCACCCCCCCCCCCCCCCACCCCCCCCCCCCCCCACCCCCCCCCCCCCCCACCCCCCCCCCCCCCCACCCCCCCCCCCCCCCACCCCCCCCCCCCCCCACCCCCCCCCCCCCCCACCCCCCCCCCCCCCCACCCCCCCCCCCCCCCACCCCCCCCCCCCCCCACCCCCCCCCCCCCCCACCCCCCCCCCCCCCCACCCCCCCCCCCCCCCACCCCCCCCCCCCCCCACCCCCCCCCCCCCCCACCCCCCCCCCCCCCCACCCCCCCCCCCCCCCACCCCCCCCCCCCCCCACCCCCCCCCCCCCCCACCCCCCCCCCCCCCCACCCCCCCCCCCCCCCACCCCCCCCCCCCCCCACCCCCCCCCCCCCCCACCCCCCCCCCCCCCCACCCCCCCCCCCCCCCACCCCCCCCCCCCCCCACCCCCCCCCCCCCCCACCCCCCCCCCCCCCCACCCCCCCCCCCCCCCACCCCCCCCCCCCCCCACCCCCCCCCCCCCCCACCCCCCCCCCCCCCCACCCCCCCCCCCCCCCACCCCCCCCCCCCCCCACCCCCCCCCCCCCCCACCCCCCCCCCCCCCCACCCCCCCCCCCCCCCACCCCCCCCCCCCCCCACCCCCCCCCCCCCCCACCCCCCCCCCCCCCCACCCCCCCCCCCCCCCACCCCCCCCCCCCCCCACCCCCCCCCCCCCCCACCCCCCCCCCCCCCCACCCCCCCCCCCCCCCACCCCCCCCCCCCCCCACCCCCCCCCCCCCCCACCCCCCCCCCCCCCCACCCCCCCCCCCCCCCACCCCCCCCCCCCCCCACCCCCCCCCCCCCCCACCCCCCCCCCCCCCCACCCCCCCCCCCCCCCACCCCCCCCCCCCCCCACCCCCCCCCCCCCCCACCCCCCCCCCCCCCCACCCCCCCCCCCCCCCACCCCCCCCCCCCCCCACCCCCCCCCCCCCCCACCCCCCCCCCCCCCCACCCCCCCCCCCCCCCACCCCCCCCCCCCCCCACCCCCCCCCCCCCCCACCCCCCCCCCCCCCCACCCCCCCCCCCCCCCACCCCCCCCCCCCCCCACCCCCCCCCCCCCCCACCCCCCCCCCCCCCCACCCCCCCCCCCCCCCACCCCCCCCCCCCCCCACCCCCCCCCCCCCCCACCCCCCCCCCCCCCCACCCCCCCCCCCCCCCACCCCCCCCCCCCCCCACCCCCCCCCCCCCCCACCCCCCCCCCCCCCCACCCCCCCCCCCCCCCACCCCCCCCCCCCCCCACCCCCCCCCCCCCCCACCCCCCCCCCCCCCCACCCCCCCCCCCCCCCACCCCCCCCCCCCCCCACCCCCCCCCCCCCCCACCCCCCCCCCCCCCCACCCCCCCCCCCCCCCACCCCCCCCCCCCCCCACCCCCCCCCCCCCCCACCCCCCCCCCCCCCCACCCCCCCCCCCCCCCACCCCCCCCCCCCCCCACCCCCCCCCCCCCCCACCCCCCCCCCCCCCCACCCCCCCCCCCCCCCACCCCCCCCCCCCCCCACCCCCCCCCCCCCCCACCCCCCCCCCCCCCCACCCCCCCCCCCCCCCACCCCCCCCCCCCCCCACCCCCCCCCCCCCCCACCCCCCCCCCCCCCCACCCCCCCCCCCCCCCACCCCCCCCCCCCCCCACCCCCCCCCCCCCCCACCCCCCCCCCCCCCCACCCCCCCCCCCCCCCACCCCCCCCCCCCCCCACCCCCCCCCCCCCCCACCCCCCCCCCCCCCCACCCCCCCCCCCCCCCACCCCCCCCCCCCCCCACCCCCCCCCCCCCCCACCCCCCCCCCCCCCCACCCCCCCCCCCCCCCACCCCCCCCCCCCCCCACCCCCCCCCCCCCCCACCCCCCCCCCCCCCCACCCCCCCCCCCCCCCACCCCCCCCCCCCCCCACCCCCCCCCCCCCCCACCCCCCCCCCCCCCCACCCCCCCCCCCCCCCACCCCCCCCCCCCCCCACCCCCCCCCCCCCCCACCCCCCCCCCCCCCCACCCCCCCCCCCCCCCACCCCCCCCCCCCCCCACCCCCCCCCCCCCCCACCCCCCCCCCCCCCCACCCCCCCCCCCCCCCACCCCCCCCCCCCCCCACCCCCCCCCCCCCCCACCCCCCCCCCCCCCCACCCCCCCCCCCCCCCACCCCCCCCCCCCCCCACCCCCCCCCCCCCCCACCCCCCCCCCCCCCCACCCCCCCCCCCCCCCACCCCCCCCCCCCCCCACCCCCCCCCCCCCCCACCCCCCCCCCCCCCCACCCCCCCCCCCCCCCACCCCCCCCCCCCCCCACCCCCCCCCCCCCCCACCCCCCCCCCCCCCCACCCCCCCCCCCCCCCACCCCCCCCCCCCCCCACCCCCCCCCCCCCCCACCCCCCCCCCCCCCCACCCCCCCCCCCCCCCACCCCCCCCCCCCCCCACCCCCCCCCCCCCCCACCCCCCCCCCCCCCCACCCCCCCCCCCCCCCACCCCCCCCCCCCCCCACCCCCCCCCCCCCCCACCCCCCCCCCCCCCCACCCCCCCCCCCCCCCACCCCCCCCCCCCCCCACCCCCCCCCCCCCCCACCCCCCCCCCCCCCCACCCCCCCCCCCCCCCACCCCCCCCCCCCCCCACCCCCCCCCCCCCCCACCCCCCCCCCCCCCCACCCCCCCCCCCCCCCACCCCCCCCCCCCCCCACCCCCCCCCCCCCCCACCCCCCCCCCCCCCCACCCCCCCCCCCCCCCACCCCCCCCCCCCCCCACCCCCCCCCCCCCCCACCCCCCCCCCCCCCCACCCCCCCCCCCCCCCACCCCCCCCCCCCCCCACCCCCCCCCCCCCCCACCCCCCCCCCCCCCCACCCCCCCCCCCCCCCACCCCCCCCCCCCCCCACCCCCCCCCCCCCCCACCCCCCCCCCCCCCCACCCCCCCCCCCCCCCACCCCCCCCCCCCCCCACCCCCCCCCCCCCCCACCCCCCCCCCCCCCCACCCCCCCCCCCCCCCACCCCCCCCCCCCCCCACCCCCCCCCCCCCCCACCCCCCCCCCCCCCCACCCCCCCCCCCCCCCACCCCCCCCCCCCCCCACCCCCCCCCCCCCCCACCCCCCCCCCCCCCCACCCCCCCCCCCCCCCACCCCCCCCCCCCCCCACCCCCCCCCCCCCCCACCCCCCCCCCCCCCCACCCCCCCCCCCCCCCACCCCCCCCCCCCCCCACCCCCCCCCCCCCCCACCCCCCCCCCCCCCCACCCCCCCCCCCCCCCACCCCCCCCCCCCCCCACCCCCCCCCCCCCCCACCCCCCCCCCCCCCCACCCCCCCCCCCCCCCACCCCCCCCCCCCCCCACCCCCCCCCCCCCCCACCCCCCCCCCCCCCCACCCCCCCCCCCCCCCACCCCCCCCCCCCCCCACCCCCCCCCCCCCCCACCCCCCCCCCCCCCCACCCCCCCCCCCCCCCACCCCCCCCCCCCCCCACCCCCCCCCCCCCCCACCCCCCCCCCCCCCCACCCCCCCCCCCCCCCACCCCCCCCCCCCCCCACCCCCCCCCCCCCCCACCCCCCCCCCCCCCCACCCCCCCCCCCCCCCACCCCCCCCCCCCCCCACCCCCCCCCCCCCCCACCCCCCCCCCCCCCCACCCCCCCCCCCCCCCACCCCCCCCCCCCCCCACCCCCCCCCCCCCCCACCCCCCCCCCCCCCCACCCCCCCCCCCCCCCACCCCCCCCCCCCCCCACCCCCCCCCCCCCCCACCCCCCCCCCCCCCCACCCCCCCCCCCCCCCACCCCCCCCCCCCCCCACCCCCCCCCCCCCCCACCCCCCCCCCCCCCCACCCCCCCCCCCCCCCACCCCCCCCCCCCCCCACCCCCCCCCCCCCCCACCCCCCCCCCCCCCCACCCCCCCCCCCCCCCACCCCCCCCCCCCCCCACCCCCCCCCCCCCCCACCCCCCCCCCCCCCCACCCCCCCCCCCCCCCACCCCCCCCCCCCCCCACCCCCCCCCCCCCCCACCCCCCCCCCCCCCCACCCCCCCCCCCCCCCACCCCCCCCCCCCCCCACCCCCCCCCCCCCCCACCCCCCCCCCCCCCCACCCCCCCCCCCCCCCACCCCCCCCCCCCCCCACCCCCCCCCCCCCCCACCCCCCCCCCCCCCCACCCCCCCCCCCCCCCACCCCCCCCCCCCCCCACCCCCCCCCCCCCCCACCCCCCCCCCCCCCCACCCCCCCCCCCCCCCACCCCCCCCCCCCCCCACCCCCCCCCCCCCCCACCCCCCCCCCCCCCCACCCCCCCCCCCCCCCACCCCCCCCCCCCCCCACCCCCCCCCCCCCCCACCCCCCCCCCCCCCCACCCCCCCCCCCCCCCACCCCCCCCCCCCCCCACCCCCCCCCCCCCCCACCCCCCCCCCCCCCCACCCCCCCCCCCCCCCACCCCCCCCCCCCCCCACCCCCCCCCCCCCCCACCCCCCCCCCCCCCCACCCCCCCCCCCCCCCACCCCCCCCCCCCCCCACCCCCCCCCCCCCCCACCCCCCCCCCCCCCCACCCCCCCCCCCCCCCACCCCCCCCCCCCCCCACCCCCCCCCCCCCCCACCCCCCCCCCCCCCCACCCCCCCCCCCCCCCACCCCCCCCCCCCCCCACCCCCCCCCCCCCCCACCCCCCCCCCCCCCCACCCCCCCCCCCCCCCACCCCCCCCCCCCCCCACCCCCCCCCCCCCCCACCCCCCCCCCCCCCCACCCCCCCCCCCCCCCACCCCCCCCCCCCCCCACCCCCCCCCCCCCCCACCCCCCCCCCCCCCCACCCCCCCCCCCCCCCACCCCCCCCCCCCCCCACCCCCCCCCCCCCCCACCCCCCCCCCCCCCCACCCCCCCCCCCCCCCACCCCCCCCCCCCCCCACCCCCCCCCCCCCCCACCCCCCCCCCCCCCCACCCCCCCCCCCCCCCACCCCCCCCCCCCCCCACCCCCCCCCCCCCCCACCCCCCCCCCCCCCCACCCCCCCCCCCCCCCACCCCCCCCCCCCCCCACCCCCCCCCCCCCCCACCCCCCCCCCCCCCCACCCCCCCCCCCCCCCACCCCCCCCCCCCCCCACCCCCCCCCCCCCCCACCCCCCCCCCCCCCCACCCCCCCCCCCCCCCACCCCCCCCCCCCCCCACCCCCCCCCCCCCCCACCCCCCCCCCCCCCCACCCCCCCCCCCCCCCACCCCCCCCCCCCCCCACCCCCCCCCCCCCCCACCCCCCCCCCCCCCCACCCCCCCCCCCCCCCACCCCCCCCCCCCCCCACCCCCCCCCCCCCCCACCCCCCCCCCCCCCCACCCCCCCCCCCCCCCACCCCCCCCCCCCCCCACCCCCCCCCCCCCCCACCCCCCCCCCCCCCCACCCCCCCCCCCCCCCACCCCCCCCCCCCCCCACCCCCCCCCCCCCCCACCCCCCCCCCCCCCCACCCCCCCCCCCAAATGAATGAATGAATGAATGAATGAATGAATGAATGAATGAATGAATAAGTAAACAAACAAACAAACAAACAAACCTGAATACTGAGGTTTTAGTTTAGAAACACGGTTGGCTTCGAGGCGTGTGTTATTTGGGAATAAGCTTGGTGGTAGTCGGTGGCTTTGCTTTGAAGCAACCGTGCATCTCTTCCAACGGGTGACTCACGACCCTAGGAGGGTTTGCTCAGAAGCAAGCCCCATTGCCAGCAACCGAGCTTACTCCCAGGTAAAGGATGGTGCTTTAGTTCTTCGCATGAAAATCAGTGGGGTTTAACAGCACTTAACAGGGTTACCTACACTGCCTCCCCAAAACTAGGTCTTAGGTTTAATCCTAATAATCAAGCCCAGTGGCCCAGCCCAGCCCACCCCAGATGTGTGTGGGGGCGGCGGCTCTGTTTGCGCGTACCCACAGAGAGGGCTCTGTGCCACCTCTGGCACCCGTGCCATAGGTTCGCCATCACTGATAATTGGCAACTAGGATGACTAACAGGAAACTCCACAGCTAGAGGGGTAAATCTCTGCAAACCTCTGTTAAGTGTGAATATCAAGGAAAAGGCCTTCGATCCTTTGCTGTTTGTTGGCAACCGGTTGGCAGCGGTATGTAACAAAGATGCCGGGCAAGACTGACCATTGGTCTGATCCATCAGGGCTCATCCATCCATCCATCCATCCATCCATCCATCCATCCATCCATCCATCTATCTATCTATCTATCTATCTATCTATCTATCTATCTATCTATCTATTTATTTATGGGATTTCTATACCGCCCAATCCCCAAAGGGCTTTGGGTGTTGTACAGCATGGATTCCACATACAGTATACAAAAAAAACCCCCATTAAATTAAAATGTAAGCTTAAAAGTTTAAATATTTAAAACGCAGCAGTAATTCAGTAAAATGGCATCAGCAATACCCCAGATTAAACCCTCCCAAAAAAGGGGGAACAAGACAGTAACAAAAGTCCCCCTAGATGACAGGGGGACTCCGAAAACCGGAGGGATAGAGTAGAAGGGGCACCTAATCAGCGCATGCACTTAGAGACACACAAACGGGCAGGCAGGCAGACCACCCAACATTTCACAGATTATGAATTTCTTATGAGTTTTTGAGCTGTCTGGGCAGATGACAAAGATGAGTGAAAGCGAGAACGCAAAGAGATGGGACACGATCCGAGTTTGCGTCGTCTCTTCCAGCGGGACCGAAAAGTGCTTTCCTGGATCCCGGCCAAATTGGCAACCGTCCGTTATCTAGAGAAAAGGACTCCGTGTATCTTCTCCGTCCAACGGATTCTTTGCAAAGCGAGCCAATGTCAGCTACTCCGTCGCCGGACGCTGTATTGACGGTTTAATTACGGTTTGTTTTGTTAGCTTTGCTTTTCCTGGCGACTTTGTCCCAGAGGCCAAACGGTTTAAAAAAAGGTTTTAAAGAAAAAGAAATAAATCATACTGTGTTTTGTTCTGCCTGATGCTATCTTGGTTTACTCCGTGGGCTTCTGAATAGTCCAGGATTCGATCTATGAGCCTGAGGTTTTATTTGGTGTGCTATTGTCGACTGTACCCTGACTTTTGCAAGGGACCAAACAACCATAATATTAAAATAATATTTTAAAAAACATAGCTGAGGCCCGTGGTGGCGAACCTATGGCACTCCAGATGTTCATGGACAACAATTCCCATCAGCCCCTGCCAGCATGGCCAATTGGCTTAGGCTATGACTCCACGCATGCCCCTCCCAGAACAATCCTAATGGCTCTTCTCAACCTGCTGTACCACTGTACTCATTTCCTCTGCGGTGGTCGACACTGTGCTGCTTTGCCACTTATTCTATAATAAGTACAACCAGATCCATTCTGAAATATCCTGCCGGGCGTGTTTGTAAACTGCGTCGCAGTTTGCTGTTAAGAATATTTAATTTCACCATGGAGGGAGTTGAACTTATTAGAGTCGCTGTAATTCAACGCCGTTCAGGAGCATCTACTCCAGTGGTTCTCAACCTTCCTAATGCCGCGACCCTTTAATACAGTTCCTCTTGTTGTGGTGACCCCCAACCCTAACATTGATCCATTGTACAGATGGAGAACACTGATGTAGAGAGTCTTAGGCGACCCCTGTGAAATTGTCGTTTCACCCCCAAAGAGCTCCCGGCCCCCAGGTTGAGAACCACTGATTTACTCCATTGACAGGGGGATAAGGAGAGCGGGAAGGGAAGCCCCGCGGGTGTCCATGTGGACGTTTGGGCACACAGGCGTTCGCGCAAAGGTGGGGGTCTGCTAGGGTTAGGTCCCTTCCGCACATGCGGAATAAAGCACTTTCAACCCACTTTTACAGTTGTTTGCAAGTGGATTTTGCTCTTCCGCACAGCTAAATCCAGCTGCAAAGTGCATTGAAAGTGGATTGAAAGTGCATTATTCTGCATGTGCAGAAGGGGCCTCACCGGGGCTTGAGGATGTTCCAGAATTACGACAGATCCCCAGGCTGCAGAGATCAACTCTCCCGGAGAAAAGAACAGTGTTGCAGATCGAGCTCAATGGGATTTGAACCCGCTGAGGTCCTGTCTTTTCCTGATACCCACCCCAAATCCTCAGGAATTTCCCAGGTGGGAGTTGGCAACCATAGAGTCTGCCCTGGGTACTTTTAGAGATTAAACAGAGGAGACTGAAATGGACAATTAAAGGGGGGGAGAGATCTTTGTGGACATCTTGCCGGAGGGTCTGTTTCCTGCTGGATCACTGCTGAACACCACAGATGACCGCATCAGTTTGCACATCCGTGCTTTCTTGCCGTGTCACTGTCTCTTCGACTTTGTGACTGTAGCCTGGGGTGGGGCAGAGGAGGGCTCCCCGCGATGGATTTTCTCCCTTCATTACTATCTTTCCTGGCTGGCTGCAGTGCCATTACCCGGCACAATTAGCTTTAATGCCGTTTTATAAATTAAAGGCATAAACTGCCAGCTTGGTATCCGATTTGCGCTAATAGCGACGGTGGAAGTTGAGGCCAAGGCGCATTGCTTTGTCGAGCCGACGAGAAGAGCTTCTGTCCCAGCAGCGGGGTGTAGTGGTTAAGAGTGTCGCGCTGTACTCTGTTCCAGAGAAAGATGATAGTAGGGTTCTCAGCGTCACCTGCCTCTCGAGGTGTCTGTTGCGAGGAGAGGGACGAATTTGTAAGCCACTTAGAGACTCCTTACGGTTTAGAAAAGTGGGGTATAAATTCAAACTCTTCTTCTTCTTTGTCATGCCCTTATATAAAGCAGTGGTGCGACCACACTTGGAGTACTGTGTTCAGTTCTGGTCGCCACATCTCAAAAAGGATATCTAAGGGATAGAAAAAGTGCAGAGAAGGGCAACGAGGATGATTGAAGGATTGGAGCACCTTCCTTATGAGGAGAGGCTGCAGCGTTTGGGGCTCTTTAGTTTGGAGAGGAGACGGCTGAGGGGGGATAGGATTGAAGTCTATAAAATTATGCATGGGGTAGAAAATGTTGACAGAGAGAAATTTTTCTCTCTTTCTCACAATACTAGAACCAGGGGGCATTCATTGAAAATGCTGGGGGGAAGGATTAGGACTAATAAAAGGAAACACTTCTTCACGCAACGGGTGATTGGTGTTTGGAATATGCTGCCACAGGAGGTGGTGATGGCCACTAACCTGGTTAGCTTTAAAAGGGGCTTGGACAGATTTATGGAGGAGAAGTCGATCTATGGCTCCCAATCTTGATCCTCCTTGATCTGAGATTGCAAATGCCTTAGCAGACCAGGTGCTCAGGAGCAGCAGCCGCAGAAGGCCATTGCTTTCACCTCCTGCATGTGAGGTCCCAAAGGCACCTGGTGGGCCACTGCGAGTAGCAGAGTGCTGGACTAGATGGACTCTGGTCTGATCCAGCAGGCTAGTTCTTATGTTCTTATGTTCTTCTTTGCGATCGTTCATAGCTTGGCCCTTTTGCTATGAGAAGGTTTGCCATTTGGAAAACTCCCCTCCTCACTTAGGTCCAAGCAATAGGTCCATTTTGGTTTACACCTTGTTGTGTTCTACTAGTTCCCTGGAAAGTTTCCTCCTCTTGCAGTGCTATCCAAGGCTGAGTTACACCCTTCCAAGTCCAGTGAAGTCAAAAACGGCACTGCTAATGAAGCGGAACGGTTCACGTTGTCCTTTTCGTCTCTTGCTAACTGCCCTACAAAATCCTTCGTCTGCCTTATTGGGTTCTGACCATTAACATACCAGAATCCACTTTCACTTCGGTTCCACTTGTTCGGCCTAACATTACCTCTTTATGTCATAATAATAATACACCGATTTTGCTTTTTAATGGCTCCTTTAACTCCATTTAAGCCACGCAGATCTTTCCCGTCCTTCCCAGTTTTAATTGGGATAAATAGCCTCACCGTCTGATGCGGCATTTTAAAACCAGTTTTATGTTTCGGTGGCGTTTTCCCCTCCTTGTTAACAACCCTTTTTACTCTAGCGAACATTCTCGTTTTGGGAACAGCTGTCCTCTGTGAAATTCAATGTTGTGCGGAAGGGCAAATCCTATTTTTCTTTGGCTGGATTTGTGCCCCAGTTGATATCTTGCTGGGCTGACCTCTGCGTGGACCCTGTCCCATTCGGTTAGTTCGAAGAAGAAGAAGAAGAAGAAGAAGAAGAAGAAGAAGAAGAAGAAGAGGATGAGGACGACGAGGACGAGGACGAGGACGAGGAGTTTGGATTTATATCCCCCCTTTCTCTCCTGCAGGAGACTCAAAGGGGCTTACAATCTCCTTGCCCTTCCCCCCTCACAACAAACACCCTGTGAGGTGGGTGGGGCTGAGAGAGCTCCGAGAAGCTGTGACTAGCCCAAGGTCACCCAGCTGGCGTGTGTGGGAGAGCACAGGCTAATCTGAATTCCCCAGATAAGCCTCCACAGCTCAGGCGGCAGAGCTGGGAATCAAACCCGGTTCCTCCAGATTAGATACATGAGCTCTTAACCTCCTACGCCACTGCTGTTTTCGTAGGAAGGTCCTGGAGATTGCTATTTAGCGATACTAGAGGCGATTCTCAGAGGACTCCAGGATTCGCCTGGATCTTGGCAACCTAGCAGTAGCCGCTTGGTGAGGGCGCCTGCTGCGTTTTCTCGACATCCCAAAAGGGACTGCAGATTCAACTAGGTTGAGGAGACTTGGTCAAAGGCCTACTTATTCTAGTTGTGGAGTGGCCAACCTTCAGTTCGACGGCGAGGTCGTCTGAAATGGCATTTCTCCAGGCGACCAAGACTAGTTTTCCTGTAGATGATGGCTGCTTTAGAGGGTGGACTTTATGGCATTATACCCCACAAGCTTACCCTACTCCAGGTTTCTCCTCCCAAATCTCCCAGATATGGCAACCCTATTTTACAAGCCATCTCTACCTTACCTTTGGAGCAGCAGTGGCGTAGCGGTTAAAAGCAGGTGCACTCTAATCTGGAGAACCGGGTTCGATCCCCCACTCTGCCACTCGAGCTGTGGAGGCTTATCTGGTGAACCAGATTAGCTTGTGCACTGCAACACATGCCAGCTGGGTGACCTTGGGTGCTAGTCACAGTTGTCTCAGAACTCTCTCAGCCCCACCCACTTCACAGGGTGTTTGTTGTGGGGAGAGGAAAGGAAAGGAGCTTGTAAGCCACCTCGAGCCTCCTTACAGGAGAGAAAGGAGGGGTATAAATCCAAACTCCTCCTCCTCCTCCTCCTCCTCCTCCTCCTCCTCCTCCTCTTCTTCTTCTTCTTCTTCTTCTTCTTCTTCTTCTTCTTCTTCTTCTTCTTCTTCTTCTTCTTCTTCTTCTTCTTCTTCTTCTTCTTCTTCTTCTTCTTCTTCTTCTTCTTCTTCTTCTTCAAATCCCTATTTTGTCAGATCTACGCAGAAGTAACCCTGCTTCGCTCCATCACTTTTTCCGACCTCAGGACTTGCAAGGGTCTAGATTAGGGGTCTTCAAACTATGGTCCTCCAGATGTTCAGAAGCTACAATTCCCATGAGCCCTACCACTTGGCCATGCTGGCAGGGGCTGATGGGAATTGTAGTCCATGAACATCTGGAGGGCAACAGTTTGAAGACCCCTGGTCTAGATCCAAGTTCCATTCTTGGCAGCATCCGCCACCTGCCTCAGAGATCTCATTTGGCCGTTTTATCCTTGCCGTTCCCAATAACGAATGAATTTGGGGCTCTTTCCAAAGGCTTTCCCCTCCTGCCTCCAATAGATGCTTTTAACTGCGGCGGCTTTAATAGGGTTCCGACTATTCCCCACCCCACCCCCGACATCTGATTGCACCATCTGGTTTTTATTGACTGTTTTATTAAAGATGATGGTTTTTATTGTTGCTTTTATGGATTTGGGTGGTTTTCGATGGCTTGTGTGTTATTCCATTTTGGGTGCAGTCATTTGGCACAAAGACCCCCAGATTGATACTTAGATCAAATAAATGAATAGGTGCAGGAACCAGGCTAGGGAAGCAACTGTTGGGAAAGGGATGGGATTTATGAGAACGGCTGATATACAGGTCAGAGTGCTGGGCCGGGAGCAGGGAGCTCCACGTTCTAATTCTCCCTCCATTACGGAGCTTCCTGGGTGATCTTGGGTCAGGCACTACAGTGCGATGTAGAGGTTAAGAGCAGTGAATTCCAATCTGGAGAGCTGGGTTTCATTCCCTGCTTCCCCACATGAAGCCTGCTGGGTGACCTTGGGCCAGTCACAGTTCTCTCAGAACTCTTTCAGCGCCACCTAGTTTAGTTTAGTCTATTCAATTTGTACCCCGCCCTCCCCCGAAGGGCTCAGGGCGGCGCACAACAATAGTATAAGAATATCAATATCAGCAATATCAATACCAACGAATATCAGTAAGCATCACAATATACAAGAAAAATCCATAGACACAGGCAATAAAGTCTACCAAATAACAAGTCACAATATCGTACATTACA
Organism: Sphaerodactylus townsendi; assembly: GCF_021028975.2. NCBI lineage: Eukaryota > Metazoa > Chordata > Lepidosauria > Squamata > Sphaerodactylidae > Sphaerodactylus > Sphaerodactylus townsendi. The sequence continues at coordinate 14,338,322 of NC_059441.1, forward strand.
AAGTCAGTATCATGCATTACAAAATACACCATCACACAAAATGTATCAATAACATGACCCGTTAGCATATAATGTCACAGTATTAGCAAAATAACAACCATCATGACATATACATAGCTAAATACCAATGGACATCAATAACTAGTAGACCATAACATGCCAGTATCATGAATTAATAGAACATCAATAATCCTAGCTCTGTGATACTTTAAAAAATAAAATAAACACAGATGGCGACCACTTCTTCTATATGAAGAACCTACCTACCTCCAATGGTATCTGTTGTGGGGAGGGAAAGGTGATTATTAGCTGCTTGGAGCCCATTACAACGCATCGACAGATCTAACGCAGTTACGTACCACAATGAAGAAGAAGAAGAGTTTGGATTTATATCCCCGCCTTTCTCTCCTGCAGGAGACTCAAAGGGGCTTACAATCTCCTTGCCCTTCCCCCCTCACAACAAACACCCTGTGAGGTAGGTGGGGCTGAGAGAGCTCCAAGAAGCTGTGACTAGCCCAAGGTCACCCAGCTGGCGTGTGTGGGAGTGCACAGGATAATCTGAATTCCCCAGATAAGCCTCCACAGCTCATGCGGCAGAGCATGGAATCAAACCCGGTTCCTCCAGATTGGATACATGAGCTCTTAACCTCCTACGCCACTGCTGCTCCTGTTAAGTGGCCTTCTATGGAGGGAACTGTGGCTCAGTGGCAGAGCATTTCCTTTGCCTGCTCAAGGTCGCAAGTTCAATTCTTGGCATCTCCGGTTAAAAGGACCAGGTGATGTGCAGGACCCTGGAGAGCGGCTGCCAATTGGCCCTCCGGATGTTATGGACTACAGTTCCCATCATCCCCTGCCAGCACGAGGCGAGTTTGACACCTGTAGAGTAGACCATACTGACTCTGATGGACCAAGGATCTGAGTCAGTCTAGGGCAGTGATGGTGAACATTTTTGGGACCGAGTGCCCAAATTGCAACCCAAAACCCACTTATTTATCGCAAAGTGCCAACACAGCAATTTAACCTGAATACTGAGGTTTTAGTTTAGACATAAATGGTTGGCTCGGAGACGTGCATTACTCGTGCAACTCTTCCAATGGGTGAATCACGACCCTAGGAGGGTTTACTCAGAAGCAAGCCCCATTGCCAGCAACTGAGCTTACTGCCAGATTGCGCTTTAGTCCTTCGCATGAAAATCAGTGGGGTTTAACAGCGCTTAACAGGGTTACCTATACTGCTTCCCCAAAACTAGGTCTTAGGTTTAATGCTAATAACTGAGCCCAGTGGCCCAGGCCAGCCTAGATGTGCGGGGGGGGGGCACTCTGCGCGTGCCCCCAGAGAGGGCTCTGAGTGCCACCACTGGTCTAGGGCAGATTCATGGGTGTTTGTATGTGTTTATCTGGTTGGCGTGCAGAAGGTCCCAATTTTCAAACCAGTGGTGGGATCCAAAAATTTTAATAACAGGTTCCGATGGTGGTGGGATTCAAACAGTGGTGCCGCCGCCCACGCGCCCCTCCAGTCCCTCTTGGGCAGGGAGGTTGCTTGAGTAACCCCTTCTCGGCACTCAGAAAAAAGTTAGTAACCACTTCTAGAGAAGTGATGAGAACTGGTTGGATCCCACCTCTGGTTCAAACGCTGCCATTTCTTGTCATACATCAGTGATGTAAAGATCGCCAACCTCAGACAGCAACTGCCAATCTGTGCAGCGTGTGGTTTTGTATATTGTCACATTGTGACTGGATTCTCGTACTTTGTGTTGTCTGTCCATTGTATTTATACGTTCCCACTTAATATAGAGTCCTGCAATGATAATATAGAGCACTGCAGCGATATCCATGTTTAGATATTTGCAGGGATGTCGTGTTGGGGAGGGAGCAAGCTTGTTTTCTGATGCTCCAGAGGCTAGGACCAGGAGTCATGGGTTCAAGGGGAAGGAAAAGGGATTCCACCTAAACATCAGGGAAAACTTCCTGACAGTCAGGGCTGTTCAACAGTGGAATGTGCTACCTCGGAGTGTGGTGGAGTCTCCTTCTTTGGAGGTTTTTAAAGAGAGGCTGGATGGCCATCTGTCGGGAGTGCTTTGCTTATGTGTTCCTGCATTTCGGGGGGTTGGACTTATAAGGGGCGTGGACAGATTTATGGAGGAGAAGTCGATTTATGGCTACCAATCTTGATCCTCTTTGATCTGAGATTGCAAATGCCTTAACAGACCAGGTGATCGGGAGCAACAGCCGCAGAAGGCCATTGCTTTCACCTCCTGCAGGTGAGTTCCCAAAGGCACCTGGTGGGCCACTGCGAGGAGCAGAGAGCTGGACTAGATGGACTCTGGTCTGATCCAGCTGGCTTGTTCTTATGTTCTTTTGGACTTGATGGCCCTTCCAACTCTATGATTTTATGACTCTATGAATTGCACAGTGTGGTAACCGTGGGGTTATTCTTTTTTTTTATTTTTGGGGTTGGGGGGTTGTTGTTGTTTTGCATGTAGGTTTTGCGTAACCTCACTCTCTTTTTGGTTGTACGTTACCCGGCTGCTTGGGATCACGCTTCTGCCAAACCAGAAGTGGCAATTCTGCCTTGAGGCATATAAAAGGATGTTGCAATATTGGAACAACAGCTGGAAAGCTGGGTGGGAGCGCATCGCTGATTCTACGAAACGCTCAATATATTACCAGCTCAAATGTGTATGGATGGTTTTAGCATGCCAGATACAGACATTTGTTATCCCTCGTAGTCACGGAACGGTTATGAACGCTATGCATCTTACTTAATTCCTTAATGAAAACGTTTAAAAGAGTGGGTATGCACCATACGTTTGCAAAACAATTTAGAATAATCCTGGAAGTTGATATAAAGTGAATTCCCCCCCTCCAGCGTTCAGGAGTTCTCCTAGCCATTCAGAATCAAATTGTCATTCCAGCAGGGGCATGTTTGGCCATCGCTATCAATCACGCACTAGGGTATGAGACATCATAAGAACATAAGAACTAGCCTGCTGGAGCAGACCAGAGTCCATCTAGTCCAGCACTCTGCTGCTCGCAGTGGCCCACCAGGTGCCTTTGGGAGCTCACCTGCAGGATGTGAAAGCAAGGGCCTTCTGCTGCTGCTACTCCTGAGCACCTGGCCTGCTCAGGCATTTGCAAATGCTAAGGCATTTGCATTTGCAATCTGAGATCAAGGAGGATCAAGATTGGTAGCCATAGATCGACTTCTCCTCCACGAATCTGTCCAAGCAGCAGTGGCGTAGGAGGTTAAGAGCTCGTGTATCTAATCTGGAGGAACCAGGTTTGATTCCCAGCTCTGCCGCCTGAGCTGTGGAGGATTATCAGGGGAATTCAGATTAGCCTGTGCACTCCCACACATTACAGTTAGTTAGATTTTAGCTAGTCATTGATTCTCGGAGCTCTCTCATCACTTCACAGTAAAGATGTTGTGAGGGGGGAAGGGCAAGGAGATTGTAAGCCCCTTTGAGTCTCCTACAGGATAGAAAGGGGGATATAAATCCAAACTCTTCTACTCTTCTTCTTAAAGTTTTCCAGGTGAGTGGCCATCACCACCTCCTGGGGCAGCATATTCCAAACACCAATCACACGTTGTGTGAAGAAGAGTTTCCTTTTATTAGTCCTAATTCTTCCCCCACCCCCCAGCATTTTCAATGGATGCCCCCTGTTTCTAGTATTGTGAGAAAGAGAGAAAAATTTCTCTCTGTCCACATTTTCTACCCCGTGCATCATTTTATAGACTTCAATTGTATCCCCCCTCGGACGTCTCCTCTCCAAACTAAAGAGCCCCAAACGCGGCAGCCTCTCCTCTTAAGGAAGGGGCTCCAATCCTTCAAATCATGGGAAAGACTGTCTTTTAATTTGGGCAAATGCAGATGGAACATAAAGGGAGCAAGAGGCTTCTTTGCACAAAGGGATTGGATTGCTGACCTTCGTGTGTCTGGTCGGCCCCGCAGTTCCGTGGACATATGAAGTACCCCTTCTGGTCTCCTTATCCCATTACAAGGCCAGGGGAACTGCGCTAGATAATTCCCCCACCACGACGTTTCATCTGCGGCTGGTGTCTGAAGGGTTGGTTGCATAATTGTGTCCTGGGGAGAAAGAGAGAGCTTAGTTGTTACAGAAGCAGGGCAGTATATTGGGGGGGTGGGGGGGGGGGAAGGGATATAGGAACTGCAAAGTAAGCTAAATTCTGCAGGTGGATTGTGTTACATACCTTAAGCAAAATTTGACTGGCGTACTTTTCTTGGCACAGGGGATTCTGTGTTCCAAAACTAGCTTTGTCCAGGAGCCAGTGTGGCATAGAGAGCCAGTGTAATGTAGAAGAGAAGAAGAAGAGTTTGGATTTATACCCCCCCCCCTTTCTCTCCTGTAGGAGACTCAAAGGGGCTTACAATCTCCTTGCCCTTCCCCCCTCACAACAAACACCCTGTGTGGTGGGTGGGGCTGAGAGAGCTCCAAAAAGCTGTGACTAGCCCAAGGTAAGCCAGCTGGCGTGGGTGGGAGTGCACAGGCTAATCTGAATTCCCCAGATCAGCCTCCACAGCTCAGGCGGGAGAGCGGGGAATCAAACCTGGTTCCTCCAGATTAGAATGCACCTGCTCTTAACCACTGCTGCTCCTAGTGGTTAAGAGCAGGTGCACTCTAATCTGGAGAACCGGGTTTGATTTCCCCGCTCTGCCACCTGAGCTGGGGAGGTTTATCTGTCATTTGAAGGTCAGTTGTAATTCCAAAGGATCTCTAGGCCTCAGCCCTATTTCAGGCAGAACAACCAAAGATGGATGAGTCTGTGTTTACTTTTTCTAATCGGGATTTCCATACTGTGAATTCATGCTCCCTTTTTTATTAAAGTGCGAACTATCTGCAAATTAAACACAAATAAATCTTAACTAGGCGGAACTATTTTTTGACAAAGCGCCTTCTGTTTTTCGTGGCTATCGTTCTGGGCAGACAGCTAAGGAGCGAAGGACTCCAATAAAATAAAATAAAAAAGACACTCAGTGCAGATCAGACCTCAGAACCGACTGACGCGCCTTTCGTTTTTGTGAACGTTGCTTCTCATTCCTGGCCATCGGAAACGATTTCCAATGTGTCATCCGTGGCAGAAGTTTTAATCACTCCCATTTTGGAAAGGTTTATTATTTATCTATTTAGAAAATAGCCAAGTGAAACATGATGAAAACATAACGCTGTAGAAAAAGCCATTAAAAATAACAAGCTGTTTAAAAGCCGACCATGAAAATCCGGCCGGGGCATAAAAAGAGCACGAAACGTTTCATAGCTTCTGTCAAGCCTCGTAAATCAGGTTCTAAGCCAGAAGAATGTTTTTTTAAAAACTATTCTAAAAGATCAGAGTATTAATTAAAAGGGGTAGTTTTTGCCTAGCACCTAAAGGAGAGTGTTCCATAGGTAAGGAGCCACCACTTCAAAAGCCCTGTCTCCACGTGACATAAGAACAAGCCAGCTGGATCAGACCAGAGTCCATCTAGTCCAGGTCTCTGCTACTCGCAGTGGCCCACCAGGTGCCTTTGGGAGCTCACAGGTAGGATGTGAAAGCAACGGCCTTCTGCTGCTGCTGCTGCTGAGCACCTGGTCTGCTAAGGCATTTGCAATCTCAGATCAAGGAGAATCAAGATTGGTAGCCAGAGATTGACTTCTCCTCCATAAATCTGTCCAAGCCCCTTTTAAAGCTATCCAGGTTAGTGGCCATCACCACCTCCTGTGGCAGCATATTCCAAACACCAATCACACGTTGCGTGAAGAAGTGTTTCCTTTTATTAGTCCTAATTCTTCCCCCCAGCATTTTCAATGAATGCCCCCTGGTTCTAGTATTGTGAGACATTTCTCTCTGTAGACGTTTTCTACCCCATGCATAATTTTATAGACTTCAATCATGTCCCCCCTCAGACGTCTCCTCTCCAAACTAAAGAGTCCCAAACGCTGCAGCCTCTCCTCATAAGGAAGGTGCTCCAGTCCCTCAATCATCCTCGCGTCTTTCAAAGGTAACTTTTTCTATCTCCTTCAATATCCCTTGGAGATGTGGCTTTCACCAGAACCTAGAACACAGTACCTCCAAGCGTGGCTCCAGCACCTCACTGCTTTATATAATGGCATGACAATCTTTGCAGTTTTTATACTCAATTCCTTTTCTAATGATCCCCAGCATAGAGCTTGCTCCCCTTTTTCGTCCAGCTGCCACGCATTGAGCTGATATTCCCATGGAACTATCAACGCACATCTTTTCAATCCTCTTCCTGGTTCCCGTGACTGATAGCACTGACCCCTGTAGCGTGTATGTGAAGTTTGGATTTTTTGCCCCTATGTGCATCACTTTGCATTTTGCTACACTGAACTGCATTTGCCATTTCTTAGCCCACTCACCTAATTTATCAAGGTCCGCTTGGAGCTCTTCGCAATCCTTTGCGGTTCCCACCACCCTACATACTTTGGTATCATCTGCAAACTTGGCCACCACGCTACCCACCCCTACTTCCAGGTGGGATCATAGACAGCAAGTCTTTGGAAGATCTTAAACAGCAGCCTGACAGTATGGAAGAAAGAACTCGGCGTTTTCTGTTGGCAAAATAATAGTTATGTTTCCTTCTTGGAGATGAAGCTGATTGTAAACACGTGATGGGGACATACCCCCCATTGGATACATTTTGGAATAGCCAGGTGAGACCTGGGCACCGTGGATCTGACGCAGTTCTGCGGGGCCTGTAAGACAAAGTTGTTCATTGGGACAGTTACAGGGTTTTTCTGTCTTAGACTGTCCCTCTTCCATCTTGCTTTAAATTGATTTTGAATTGATGCGGCGGCCAAGAAAGCCAATCCGATTCTGGGCTGTATCAGTAGGAGTATAGTGTTTAGATAGAGAGATGTGATCGTGAATCCCTTATTCAAGATTGGTTAAACTCCCACTGTGGGAATACGGGTACACAAAATCCTGGGGACCGCAATTGAAGAAGGATATTGACAAGCTGGAACGGGTCCAGAGGAGGGCAACCAAAATGGTCAGAGGTCTGGAGTCCATGTCCTACGAGGAGAGACTTAGGGAGCTGGGTGTGTTTAGTTTGGTGAGGAGAAGGTTAAGAGGTGACATGATGGCCATGTTTAAATATTTGAAGGGGTGTCATGTCGGTGAGGGAGCAAGCTTGTTTTCTGCTGCTCCAGAGGCTAGGACCGGGAGTCCTGGGTTCAAGGTGAAGGAAAAGAGATTCCACCTAAACATCAGGAAAAACTTCCTGACCGTCTAGGCTGTTTGACAGTGGAATGCACTACCTGGGAGTGTGGTGGAGTCTCCTTCTTTGGAAGTTTTTAAAGAGAGGTTGGATGGAAATCTTTCAGGACTGCATTGCAGGGGGTTGGACTGGATGGCCCTTGGGGTCTCTTCCAACTCTATGATTCTGTGATTTTGTTTTATAAAATGTTAGAAGCCTGTGAAGGTGAGGACGGCATACAAACCTAATGGAGCAGCAGTGGCGTAGGAGGTTAAGAGCTCGTGTATCTAATCTGGAGGAACCGGGTTTGATTCCCAGCTCTGCCGCCTGAGCTGTGGAGGCTTCTCTGGGGAATTCAGATTAGCCTGTGCACTCCCAAATACGCCAACTGGGTGACCTTGGGCTAGTCACAGTTCTTCGGAGCTCTCTCAGCCCCACCTACCTCACAGGGTGTTTGTTGTGAGGGGGGAAGGGCAAGGAGATTGTAAGCCCTTTTGAGTCTCCTGCAGGAGAGAAAGGGGGGATATAAATCCAAACTCTTCTTCTTCTAATGACACAAATAAATAAATGCTGACGCCGGCCTCCCGGGTCCCTATCCCTGAATTCAGAAAGAAGGAAGAAAAAGAAACCGACTCTCGCAAACTTAACAGGCGCTGATGAAAATAGTTTTTGAGAACTGAGCCAGTTAATCAATAGACACCGCCGAGTTGCTATCTTCATTATTGTCTAAACAGGCCGTGAATGCAAAAGATAAAAATTCAAGAGAGGCTCTTTAACATTTTGCTTGGCAAATCTCTCAAACAGCGTGCTAACGCAGGCCGCTGACTCACGGAAACCAACGCTGAGCCCGCCCTGACTGCTTGGATGAGCGTTTAGAAAACAATCGCCGGGCAATAATGGAGTGCCGGATCACCCCCGGATCCCCTGGGACGTTTGAAAGAGACGTTGCTGGCAGTTTTGGAGCAGAGTCAAATGCCTTTTTCCTCCTGGATATCAGGAGGTGCCTTTTCCAAGGTAGTGTCCTCTCTAATCAATGCAGGGGAAATCAGATAATCGCCGGATTGATTTTGTCTCCTTCGCTCGACATGGAGTAGAGGCTTGAAGCTCATTGAACCCGTGTCCGAGCGAATGTGAAGGAGTCAGTTTAGGGTTCCCAACTTCCAGGCAGAACCTGGAGAGGTCCTACAATTGGAATTGACTACAGAGATCCAGGGGTGTACAGCGCACGGGGGTATTTGGGGTCAAATATCCCTGGGCTGCGGCCATTTAGTCATGTGGAGGGCGGAAAATCACCCCCACACCCCTCCAGGAGTGTGCAGTAGGAGCAGCAGTGGCGTAGGAGGTTAAGAGCTTGTGTATCTAATCTGGAGGAACCGAGTTTGATTCCCAGCTCTGCCGCCTGAGCTGTGGAGGCTTATCTGGGGAATTCAGATTAGCCTGTACACCCCCACACACGCCAGCTGGGTGACCTTGGGCTAGTCACAGCTTCTCGGAGCTCTCCCAGCCCCACCTACCTCACAGGGTGTTTGTTGTGAGGGGGGAAGGGCAAGGAGATTGTATTATTATTATTTATTATTATTTATTAAACTTGCTATACCGCCCTATCCCCGGAGGGCTCAGGGCGGTGAACAACATAAAGTCATACAAAAAACATAAAAATCTTAAAACAGGTACATTCTACAATAGGGCCCGCGAGACCCATATACCACCCTCTTCCAAAAATGAGGGGGGTCCCAATGATGTTAGGGGACCCTACTAACAGGGGGGGGGGCATTATCGGCGGCTGGACTCTCCAAAGGCCCGGTGGAATAATTCGGTTTTACAGGCCCTGCGGAACTCTCCAAGGTCCCGCAGGGCCCGAATAGCTGGTGGTAATGTGTTCCACCAGGCCGGTGCCAGGGCTGTGAAGGCCCTGGCCCGTGTGGAGGCCAGCTGCGTCATCAAGGGGCCAGGGATCTCCAGTAGATTCGCCTCTGCTGATCGCAGAGGACGAGCCGGGACATATGGGGTAATGCGGTCCCGAAGGTACGAGGGTCCCGGGCCGCGTAAGGCCTTAAAGGTCAACACCCACACCTTGAACATGATTCGGAATTCGATAGGTAACCAATGCAGGCGGCGCAACACAGGGGAGATGTGTTCACGAAAGGCACCCCCTGTGAGCAACCGGGCCGCCGCATGTTGGACCAATTTCAGTTTCCGGATCAGGCGCAAGGGAAGGCCCGCGTAGAGCGAGTTACAATAGTCCAGTCTGGAGGTGACCGTTGCATGGATCACAGTGGCTAGGTCAGTGTTGGAGAGAAAGGGGGCCAGCCGACGGGCCTGTCGAAGATGGAAAAATGCAACCCGGGTTATATGGGCCACCTGGGTCTCCATTGAAAGAGACGAATCCAGGTGGACCCCCAGGCTGCGAACGGAGGGGGTCGGTGCCAATATGGCCCCCTCCCACACCGGCGGCTGGAAATCCCCAATCTCACCCCCACGACCAAGCCAAAGGATCTCCGTCTTCGATGGATTAAGTTTTAACCTGCTCTGTTGTAACCAACCAGCGACCGCCTCCAAACATTGCTGTAGAGCTGCAGGGGCAGCGGCAGCTCCCCCCTCCATCAACAGAATGAGCTGAGTGTCATCAGCGTACTGATGGCAGATCAGCCCAAAGCTCCGTACCAGCTGAGCAAGTGGTCGCATATAGATGTTAAATAACAGTGGGGACAGCAATGCCCCCTGAGGCACACCGCAATGAAGCGGGCACCGCTTGTAAGCCCATTTGAGTCTCCTGCAGGAGAGAAAGGGGGGATATAAATCCAAACTCCTCCTCCTCCTCCTCCTCCTCCTCCTCTTCTTCTTCTTCCTCCTCCTCCTCCTCCTCCTTCCCTGATTACCTGGTGCCAAAAAATGTTGTTTGGTCATGGCGGGGGGGGGGGTGCCCATGGGGGTGGAAAACTCAGATTTTGTACTAGGGTACCTTTCCCCTAGATACGCCTCTGCAGAGATCAGCTCTCCTAGGAAAAAATTGCTGTTTTAGAGGGTGGTTTTCACACCATCTCTGCTGAGCTTTTCCCATTCCCAAACTGGTCTCTCCGGGCTCCATTCCCAAAGCACCAGTAACAAACCGATTCTCCATCATTCCACGATCTGTCTCCCCTCCTGTTTACGGTATGGTATGGTACGGTAATTTAATTTCTATACCGCCCTCCCCCGGAGGGCTCAGGGCGGTGTACAACACACGTAATATAGGCAACCATAAGCACTGTTACAAAATCAAAACATCAGCAATCTTGACAGAAGAATACAACATTATAAACATGATAATATATTGTCGAAGGCGTTCACGGCTGGAATCACTGGGGTGCTGTGTGGTTTCCGGGCTGTACGGCCGTGTTCTAGCAGCATTCTCTCCTGACGTTTTGCCTGCATCTGTGGCTGGCATCTTCAGAGGATCTGATGGTAGGAAAGCAAGTGGAGTATGTATACTTTCCTACTCTCAGATCCTCTGAAGATGCCAGCCACAGATGCAGGCGAAACGTCAGGAGAGAATACTGCTAGAACACGGCCATAAAGCCCGGAAACCACACAGCACCCCAACATAATAATAGTCAGATGTCAGGCTACAACAACAATAAACAATACTTCAAATATCAATAACCAACATAATCAGCGTAATAACGTTGCATAGCGACAGCATTTCATAACAACATTAGATCATCAGAGTATTATAACAACATGGATAGGCCTACCACAAGTAGGCCAAAAAGCAACCAGCCAAAGATTCATTGTTCCTGAAGTCAGCGGAAAATCCCTTCTCCGAGGTTCATTTGTACTAGACTGTAATGCCATTTGTAGTGGGGGGTTTTTTATTCCCGCCAGCTAGCTTGGGAGCCAATTTGGGCTGCAAAGCGAGATAATAAAACGAAATAAAATTACAGGAGTGGAAGTATTTCATGGGTGAAGTTTGTTAGTTTGCTGCAGGGTTTTCTTTTTCTTTCTTTCTTTCTTTCTTTTTTTTTGAGGAGAACATTAACACCGTTTGCCGAAGGCGGAAGTGAATTTCCCCCAGACCAGCCATTTCCAACACTTCTTAACATTCTAGCGATCCCACTCAGAATAGGTTATTTATCAAAAATGTTTTGGGAGAGGACCTTGGAGGGTATGTTGAGAGGTCCGCCGTGACCTCCAATGTTCAGATAATTGTCGAGCGTGGACGTTGGACGCCCCGCACCTGTGTTTTTGCCAACGCATCCTTCACCTCCCCGAGAAATCCCATGAATGTCATCGGCAGAATTAAATGCTCGTTATTCATCACCCCCTGGAAGGACTCTCTTAAAAATAGCTCACAGAGCTCTTTAAATCACCCTCCCGAAATAATTACATTCAGCGTAAAACTATAACCTACTTGCATGTATTGTCGAGGGTTGATTGAAGTAGTTGCCATTTCGAGAAGGGGAGAATGAATGCCCGATATGTCCAAACTGAAAGGGCGGGGATAGCGTTGTCAACTTTCAGGCATGGCCTGGAGATCTTTTGGGATTACAACCGATCCCTTGATCACAGAGATCAGTTCCCCTGGAGAAAATGACTTCCTTGGGGGGTGGACTCTATGGCTGTGTACCCTAAGAGAGCCAGTGTGGTCAATGCAGTTCAATGTAGCAAAATGCAAAGTGATGCACATAGGGGCAAAAAATCCAAACTTCACATACAAGCTACAAGGGTCAGTGCTATCAGTCACAGACCAGGAAAGGGATTTGGGCGTCTTAGTTGATAGTTCCATGGGAATGTCAACTCAATGCATGGCAGCTGTGAAAAAGGCAAACTCTATGCTGGGGATAATTGGGAAAGGAATTGAGAATAAAACTGCAAAGATTGTCATGCCCTTATATAAAGCAGTGGTGCGAACGCACTTGGAGTACTGTGTCCAGTTCTGGTCACCGCATCTCAAAAAGGATATTGAGGAGATAGAAAAAGTGCAGAGAAGGGCAACAAGGATGATTGAGGGACTGGAGCACCTTCCCTATTAGGAGAGGCTGCAGCGTTTGGGACTCTTTAGTTTGGAGAGGAGACGGCTGAGGGGGGATATGATTGAAGTCTATAAAATTATGCATGGGGTAGAAAATGTTGACAGAGAGAAATTTTTCTCTCTTTCTCACAATACTAGAACCAGGGGGCATTCATTGAAAATGCTGGGGGGAAGAATTAGGACTAATAAAAGGAAACACTTCTTCATGCAACGTGTGATTGGTGTTTGGAATATGCTGCCACAGGAGGTGGTGATGGCCACTAACCTGGATAGCTTTAAGAGGGGCTTGGACAGATTTATGGAGGAGAAGTCGATCTATGGCTACCAATCTTGATCCTCTTTGATCTGAGATTGCAAATGCCTTAACAGACCAGGTGCTCGGGAGCAACAGCTGCAGAAGGCCATTGCTTTCACCTCCTGCATGTGAGCTCCCAAAGGCACCTGGTGGGCCACTGCGAGTAGCAGAGAGCTGGACTAGATGGACTCTGGTCTGATCCAGCTGGCTTGTTCTTATGTTCTTATGTTCTTATGTGGTGTAGTGGTTAAGAGCAAGCGGAGTCTAATCTGGAGAACCGGGTTGGATTCCCTACTTCTCCACCTGAGTGGCAGAGGCTTATCTGGTGAACCAGATGTGTTTCCACACTCCTACATTCCTGCTGGGTGGCCTTGGGCTAGTCACGCTTCTCTGTGAACTCTCTCAGCCCCGCCTACCTCACACAGTGTCTGTTGTGGGGAGAGGAAGGGAACGGAGCTTGTTAAGTCACCTTGAGTCTCCTTGCAGGAGAGAAAAGTGGGGTATAAATCCAAACTACTACTCCTCCTTCTCCTCCTCCTCCCTCTCTTTCTTCTCCTACTCTTTCTCCTCCTCCTCCTCCTCCTCGATGCCTCCCTTTCCAATCAGCACTGTTCATAGCCCTCCTTTTAAAAGGCAGCAGGAGTTTCGTAATAGATAGTAGATTATAATTAAAAAGCTCTAAAACCACCACAGAGATGAACAAGCGCCAAACGGTCTTCTGTCCCACGTGTAATCATCCCACAGAAGAAGAGTTTGGATTTATATCCCCCCTTTCTCTCCTGCAGGAGCCTCAAAGGGGCTTACAATCTCCTTGCCCTTCCCCCCTCACAACAAACACCCCGTGAGGTAGGTGAGGCTGAGAGAGCTCCGAGAATCTGTGACTAGCCCAAGGTCACCCAGCTGGCGTGTGTGGGAGTGCACAGGCTAATCTGAATTCCCCAGATCAGCCTCCACAGCTCAGGCGGCAGAGCGGGGAATCAAACCCAGTTCCTCCAGATTAGAATGCACCTGCTCTTAACCACTCCGCCACTGCTGCTCCTCAGGCTCCGCAGGCGATCTGATGTGGCAGGCCACCTAACTGCATCTTCAGTTCCTCCAAAGAGGGGGAAAAATATGACCGATTTCCCAAAGGAGCGAAATCACATACCTTCCAAAAATCCGTCCCTGCTCCTTTTCACATCTCTAATGGTTCTCATCCCTTCTTAGAGGTGAAATGAATATTCAAAGCAACATTCAATTAAGGATGAATTTTCACAGCTTGCAGACAGTGGGAATTCAAATGTAAACCATCTCTGGGGTTTAGGAGCGCAAAGATTTGCAAAAAACGTTTTCGGCCCCCCCCCCCCCCCCCGTTCGTTTCTGATTTTGTAAATCTGACATTTGATGTTATATCAATATTTATGCAACTGGCTCTCAGCATATGTATTATGAATCTCCAAACTGACCAGCTAGAAATTCACTATTAATTGTTAAGGTGAGCTAACAAAGGCTCAGCAGCTGCTAGGAGTTATTTATGGGAGTCCAAACATTAAAAGCCCCCCAGTGAGCACGGTCATCTTTTTATCCTGGCCTGGATGGTCCTGGCTGGCCCCCCTCACCAGATATCTAAGCTTAGCAGGGCTAGTCTTGGTTAGTATAGGGGTGGGAGCAGAGGTGGGATCCAGCAGGTTCTCACAGGTTCCCGAGAGTAGGTGACTAATTACTTGTGTGTGCCGAGAGGGGGTTACTAATGGGTGATTTTGCCACGTGATTTTTGCCTTAGTTACGCCCCTCCTCTCAGCAGTAGCACGCGGAACTTGAAGCAGTCTAGCAGGAGGTGCACCGGCGTGGCAGCCTGCGCCTGCGTGCATTCGTTTCCCGCCCAAGGACCAGCACAGCAGCTGCATCCTTGCCCTGTCAAGGAATCCCCCGCCCCTGGAATGCCCGCCCCGCCCCCATCGTGCCCCGCCCAGCCCCATTGGCACTACGCCACAGTTTGAATCCCACCACCATGGGAACCTGTTACTAAAATTTTTGGATCCCACCACTGGGTGGGAGACCACAGCAGAATATCAGGGTTGCTACCCAGAGGAAGGTGAATGAGATATCATCCAGACGTCCTGTATCTAGTTAGTGTGGCCTAATTTTGGACACTTAAATCCAAGGATTAGGGCCATGGTGACAATCGAACAGTTGCTTCTGCAGACTTGGGAGACTCCCTCAGGTTTGCAGAAAGATCTGAAAAACTGGGGGGAAATTGCGGCAAGGGTTTTAAATCCCCACAAAATAGATTTTTCTGTGCACGCACAAAAAATTACTTCCTGTGTAAGGTGGTGGCAGTGGAGTCTGTGAGCTGCTCCAGGCCTGGCTGTGGCAGTATCTGGGGGCCTCTTTGAGCTTGCCGATGGCATATCTGAGTGTCAATGGCAAACCACCTCTCTTTGTTTCTTGTTTTCTGGCCATGACAAACCATCTCTCTATGTTTCTTGCTTTCTGAGGTAGCCATTTGGAGTTGGCTGCACCTCTTGTGGCAGCCATTTTGGGGTAACACTCACCACCCCTATCAACATTCCAAAGGTGACCACAACTCAAAAAGGATTTGGGATCCAGAAATATGCATATTTGTAGGCATCATCCTACAGGTTCCTACTGATCTCGAACTGTATCATGCATATCAGGAGAGCTAGATTGGTTGTATCATAGAATTATAGAATCATAGAGTTGGGAGAAACCCCAAGGGCCATCAAGGCCAACCCCCTGCCATGCAGGAACACACAATCAAAGCACTCCTGACAGATGGCCATCCAGCCTCTCTTTCAAAACCTCCAAAGAAGGAGACTCCACTACTCTCTGAAGTAGTGCATTCCACTGTCGAACAGCCCTGACAGTCAGGAAGTTTTTCCTGATGTTTAGGTGGAATCTCTTTTCCTTCACCTCGAACCCATGACTCCTGGTCCTAGTCTCTGGAGCAGCAGAAAACGAGCTTGCTCCCTCACCAACATGGCATCCCTTCAAATATCTCAACATGGCTATCGTGTCACCTCTTAACCTTCTCTCCACCAAACTAAACATCACCAGCTCCCTAAGTCTCTCCTCGTAGGGCCTGGATTCCAGACCTTTTCCCAGTTTCGTTGCTCTCCTCTGGGCCTGTTCCAGGTTGTGGGTGTGAAGGCATCTTTCCCCATCCTATAGCTGCTTATTCAGGTCTCCCTTTAACCCACTACTCTTGTTGGCAACAAGGTTTTGCATTTTCATTCCCAGGCATGCCTCCCTCAAGTTGTTGGACAGACTTTAATTTAAGCAGACAAGGACAGTAAGACACAGCTATCCTTTCAAGGGCAAGCCAGGGAATTAAAATTCATAGCCTTGCTAAAAGCGGGTGAACAATCAATTCAGTGAGTTCCTAGCTTCTTACAACATCCCGTAACTTGCTCCATGTCAATGTCTTTGGTAGGTAAACAAAACTAAACTTAAAATCAGGGCCATCTGATGCAGAATTAATTACCCTACTCTTTCTTTTTGCCCTCAAAGTGCACCTGACTTAGGGCGATTCCCCACTGGCAGAGTCAACCTAGGTTCAACCTAGGTTCATCCCAGCAACTCCCCACTGCCGCTGAGTTCAACCTGGGTTCGTTTCAGTTCCCCCCCCCCCTCCAGAACTGGAATTTCTGATTCCAGTTCTGAGGTTCAGCTTTTCCCCCGAACCTAGGTCGAACTCAGTTGGAAGCTAGATAGTGGGGAATCGTCCTCAAAGTGATCCCATGAGGTGGTTTGCCATTGTCTGAGGTGGTTTGCCATTGTCTTCCATTGTTTGCATCATGATCCTGGCCTCCCAGATATGCCATAGTCAAGCTCAGAGAGGTCCTTAGATACTGCCACAGCCGGGTCCACAGCAGCTCCCAGACTCTGCTACTGCAGCCTGACGCAAGAAGTAAATCTTTGTGCGCGCACAGACTAATCTCTTTATTTTGTGAGGATTTAAACTCCCCCTAATATAAATCCCCCCCCCCCGGTTGTTCAGATCTTTCTGCAAACTCGAGGGGGTCTCCCAAGTCTGCAAAAGTAACTGTTGGATGTCACCATGGCCCTAATCCTTGGATTTAAGCATCCACAAATTAGGCCACACAAACTCGATGCGGGAAGTCTGGAATACGTCTCATTCGCCTCTAACTAGGTGAACGCAATCTGTGCGTCGAGCACCATGTCCCCCAGGCGCACGAATCCACTTTATGGGCATCTGTGCTACAGAATGTGTTCTCGCTCACCCTGGCGAGAAAACTTCATGCATAAACATGCTCCTCCTTTGTGCGTTCCCCTCCGGTGTTCGGAGCGCATCGGCACTCGAAGCTGCTCCACCAAGACAAAGGCGGCTCTTCACTCCAGCTTGTTTGACATGCTGACTCTGGAACTTTTCCCCCTGCAGCGTGGGGGAGAGTGGAGTCATCAAAAGCTCTCTTGACAAGCAAGCAGGAAACATCCAAGGCTGCTCTGGGCTGTTAGGAGGATTTGCCCGGCTCTTCCCACCTCTCGCAGTCTTACCCCTTCGTATGGGCAAATCCAGATTGCCCATTTCCTTCCCGGTTTGCAAGCCAGCATCCTCTTTGGCCTCTTCCGCACGTGCAGAATAATGCACTTTCAATCCACGTTCAATGCACTTTGCAGCTGGATTCCGCTGTGCGGAAGCGCAAAAATCCACTTGCAAACAACTGTGAAAGTGTATTGTCGAAGGCGTTCACGGCCGGAATCACTGGGGTGCTGTGTGGTTTCCGGGCTGTATGGCCGTGTTCTAGCAGCGTTCTCTTCTGATGTTTCGCCTGCATCTGCGGCTGGCATCTTCAGAGGATCTGAATGCTGCTAGAACACGGCCATACAGCCCGGAAACCACACAGCCCCCTAACTGTGAAAGTGGATTGAAAGTGCGTTAATCCGCACGTGCGGAAAAAGCCTAACCAGTGGTGGGATTCAGCCCGTTCGTATCACTTCGGCAGAACCGGTTGTTAAAATGGTGCTTGCAAACA
The DNA here is from genome assembly GCF_021028975.2 of Sphaerodactylus townsendi. Lineage (NCBI taxonomy): Eukaryota > Metazoa > Chordata > Lepidosauria > Squamata > Sphaerodactylidae > Sphaerodactylus > Sphaerodactylus townsendi. The sequence continues at coordinate 14,355,841 of NC_059441.1, forward strand.
ACCAGTTGTTAAATGATTTGAATCTCACCACTAGAACCGGTTGTTAAATTATTTGAATCCTGTCACCGGGCCTAATCCTAGCAGACACCCGCCTTTGCGCGAACGCCTGTGTGCCCCAACGTCCACATGGACGCCCAGAGCCAGCTACAGGACTTCCCTTCCCGCTCTCCTTCATCCCCCTGTCTGTGGAGTAGTTGCTCCTGAATGGCTTTGAATTACAGCCACCCTGTAACAAGTTCAACTCCCTCCATTGAGCTCAATCTCCAACACCTTTCTTTTCTTCAGGAGAGTTGATCTCTGCAGCCTGGGGATCTGTCGTAATTCTGGAACATCCTCAAGCCCTGATGAGGCCCCTTCCACACATGCAGAATAATGCACTTTCAATCCATGTTCAATGCACTTTGCAGCTGGATTTAGCTGCGCGGAAGAGCAAAATCCACTTGCAAACAACTGTAAAAGTGGATTGAAAGTGCTTTATTTTGCATGTGTGGAAAGGACCTAACCCTAGCAGACACCCACCTTTGTGTGAACGCCTGTGTGCCCAAACGTCCACATGGACACCCAGAGCCAGCCGTGGGGCTTCCCTTCCCGCTCTCCTTATCCCCCTGTCCATGGAGTAGAAAAGCAGTTCTCAACCTGGGAGTCGGGACCCCTTTGGGAGTCGAACGACCCTTTCACAGGGGTCGCCTAAGACTCGCTGCATCAGTGTTCTCCATCTGTACAATGGATCAATGTTAGGGTTGGGGGTCACCACAACATGAGGAACTGTATTAAAGGGTCGCGGCATTAGGAAGGTTGAGAACCACTGGAGTAGATGCTCCTGAACGGCGTTGAATTACAGCGACTCTGTAATAAGTTCAACTCCCTCCATGGTGGAATTAAATATTCTTAAGAGCAAACTGCGACGCAGTTTACAAACACGCCCGGCAGGATATTTCAGAACAGATCTGGTTGTGCTTATTATAGAATAAGTGGCAACGCAGCACAACGTCGACCACCGCTGAGGAAATGAGTGCAGTGGTACAGCAGGTAGAGAAGGGCCGTTTGGCTTGAGATTTTTTTTGTTACAGATCTATGGGAAAGACCTGATAAGTATTGGTGTGTTTAGACGCACAAATGGGGCAGCTTGGTGGTTTCTGGACATCCGCGGCACCCGCAAGACTGTGGAGACTTGGGACAGCCCCCGAGAACAGAAGAAAGTAGGGGTGACTTCCAGAGGTGTAGCTCCAAGGGGGCATGACGGGGGCGCGACACACAGGGCGCACGCTCCTGTGGAATGTGGCGAGGGTGTTCCGGGGGCGTTCCGGGGGCGTTCCGGGGCAGGATGGGGCGGAGGACGCACCAGTGCACCGGGCTCCCCCACCCTTGCTATGTCTCCGGTGGCTTCAGTAAGAACCGGAACAGAAAGACCAATAGGAGGAGCGAGCATGGAGGCAGAGGCCCCTTCCACACACGCAGAATAATGCACTTTCAATCCACTTTCACAATTGTTTGCAAGCAGGTTTTGCTATTCCGCACAGCTTCAAAGTGCACTGAAAGTGGATTGGAAGTGCATTATTCTGCGTGTGCGGAAGGGACCAGAGTGGTGCAATGGTTGCCGCGATGTATTAATTTGTTAGGGGACGTTACGAATGACCAGTTTCAGAGGTGGGATCCAGCAGGTTCTCACAGGTTCCCGAGAGCAGGTTACTAATTATTTGTGTGTGCCGAGAGGGGGTTACTAATGGGTGATTTTGCCACATGATTTTTGACTTAGTTATGCCCCTCCTCTCAGCAGTAGTGCGCAGAACTTGAAGCCGTCTAGCAGGAGGTGCATCGGCGTGCGTGGCAGCCTGCGCCTGCGTGCATTCGTTTTCTGCCCAAGGACCGGCGCAGCGGCTGCGTCCTTGCCACAGCCCTGCCCAGGAATGCCCCGCCCCCGGAATGCCCAGCCACGCCCCCGTCGTGCCCCACCCAGCCCCACTGGCGCTACACCACAGTTTGAATCCCACCACCATGGGAACCTGTTACTAAAATTTTTGGATCCCACCACTGACCAGTTTGTTTCTAGACACTGATGAAGATACGTATATATCTCTGGACACTGATGGAGATGCTTCTAGACATTGACATTTCTAGACATTGATGGAGATACGTAGGTACAGTTCTGTTTCTTTTTAACGCCACGATTTACAATTTAATAAAACATGTTATTAGCAAGGAAAGAGAAAAGAATAAAGAGGTGGGCAGCTCCCCATAACGTGCGTGCCCGTCATCCGCGCTGCTTCCCCCAGAAGCCAGACTTCCCGGATTATCCGCCGGCCTTCTCACGTTCTTCGAAAGAATTGCCCCGTGCGTGCAGGACCGTGCGCAGAAACCATGAATATTTATTACCCAAACAAGATGTGTAAGGACATAAGTAGGCATCCATTATTCAAGATGACAAGTGTGGCTGCGCTCGAGACCTGCCTCGTGAGCTCGGCAACCTGTGCGGGATTGTTATCTTCTCGATCGCTCCTGTTTCCGCTGCTCCGCCAGGCCCTACAAATGCCACCATCTGTCTCGGAGAAACTGGCTGCAGTCTGCGCCGAACCCAGAGTCCAGCCATACAGCCAATTTTGCTAAGTGAGATCGCGCCTTCAAGCTTCAATAAAAGCTGAAACGAGTCCTGCAAAAGATATATATAAAAGGTAACGTTCGAGGGGCTTTTGAACCTGCGAGGTGAATAGCTCTGCGGACAGTCAGAATGAGACTCGAGAAGCAGGAGGGAGAGTTCAGCCAGCAAAGCTTGTTAAACTGGAAAGTAAAATACTATCAGCTGCTAAAGAGCCTCCTTGCTGGTCAGCAGGGGCTGGAGGAAGGGAGAGAAAGGAGATGAGGGTCTTATCGCTGCTGGCGAATCGCAGGAAGGATTTAAAGCGACACGATTCAGAAAAATTATCCTTCTGTATTTGTGCCCGAGGGCCACGCCTTGCTCTTGATGCCAGATCTGGGCTGGGAAAGGAGAGAGGTGGCTCAGACTGGGCGACCACAGGTGAGTCTTTGGCCCCTTCCGCACTTGCAGAAGAACGTACTTTCAATCCACTTTCAATGCACATTGAAGCTGGGTTTCACTGTGCGGAATGGCAAAACCCACTTGCAAACAATTGTGGGAACGGATTGAAAGTGCATTATTCTGCCTGTGCAGAAGGGGCCAAAGAGTCGCTAAAGAGGAGCAGCAGTGGTGTAGGAGGTTAAGAGCTCGTGTATCTAATCTGGAGGAACCGGGTTTGATTCCCAGCTCTGCCACCTGAGCTGTGGAGGCTTATCTGGGGAATTCAGATTAGCCTGTGCACTCCCACACTCACCAGCTGGGTGACCTTGGGCTAGTCACAGCTTCTCCGAGCTCTCTCAGCCCCACCTACCTCACAGGGTGTTTGTTGTGAGGGGGGAAGGGCAAGGAGATTGTAAGCCCCTTTGAGTCTCCTGCAGGAGAGAAAGGGGGGATATGAATCCAAACTATTCTTCTTCTTCTTCTTCTTCTTCTTCTTCTTCTTCTTCTTCTTCTTCTTCTTCTTCTTCTTCTTCTTCTTCTTCTTCTTCTTCTTATTGATTTCTGAGGGTGGAGGGATTTTCTCTCCTCCCCCCCCCCCCCAGCGTTCCAGGTTTTCACAGAAGACGGCTGCAGTGTTCCAGGCCTGTTTGAGTTTCACTGGGTCACCTGTCCTTGGGTGTGTCCTCCAAGATTTCACTGATGAAAAAAGGGACAGGTGTTCATTAGACCTCTTATCGTTCCAAACTTGACTGGGTGCTGTTGCTTCCCCATGGCTGAATCCATCCCAGTAACGAAGGCACCAGGTAAAGATCAAAGTAATCTCGACTATGATAGACCATTGATCTAATACAGAAGAAGGCAACATATACGTATGAAGATCATCCTCAACCGTAGGCTTCCAACCTGGGTCTTTTTCTCAGGGCTTTTTTTGGAGGGGGGGGGATTGCAAGCAGTAGAGTTTCTATCAGCCTTTTCAGATTTGACGGCGTCTCTATTTTTCACATTTCACGACGCTGCTCCCCGCAAGCGGCTGCCGATCGCTGTCAGCCACCTCAGGCATCAAAGGTGGAGAGAAGAATCCGTCTTTCTGAAGCCAGTAAATAAAACAGGGAACGGGGCCCCCTCCTTGATAAACAAAGACAGCCGCTTGTCACGGCGGTGGTGCAGACGTCTCATTTAAGCGAGCTGCGGGAGTGAATCGAGGTGTTGAAGAGAGCGGAGTCTAGTAGGGTTGTGATCTTGCCGTACAGAGGAATCAGATTTTCGGGAGGCACGCAGGCAAGTTCCTGCTGGGGACAGTTGCAAAGCGGTCGTAGTCCCGTTTTATCTTGAAGTAGAATGCGGTGACTTCTCCAGGCTGCTCCCGTCTCCAGTACGGTCAGTCTTGTTTTTGCAACAGAGATGTTCGTCTTTTACTTGTCAAGTACCATGTCAAGGGGGCTCCTTGTTCCATACCCTTCAGACCAGAACATAGAGAGCCCTGATGGACACATGAAGCTGCCTTATACTGAGTCAGACCCTTTGTCTATCAAGGCCAATATTGTTTACTCTGACTGGCAGCAGGCAGAGGTCTCTCACGTCACCTACTCTGGCCGGCAGCTGCTTTCCAGCGTCTCAGGCAGATGTTGTTTCCCATCACCTACTGCCTGGTCCTTTAAAGTGGAAATGCTGAGGTTTGAACCCGGGACCTCCTAGAGGCAAAGCAGAGGCTCTTCCCTTGAGTCAGGGTCTCAGATCCAGGTCTTTTGATCTGAGGTTGCAAATGCCTTAACAGACCAGGTGCTTGGGAGCAACAGCCGCAAAAGGCCATTGCTCTCACCTCCTGCACGTGAGCTCCCAAAGGCACCTGGTGGGCCACTGCAAGTAGAGAGCTGGACTAGATGGACTCTGGTCTGATCCAGCAGGCTCATTCTTATGTTCTTAAGGCCATTGCTTTCACCATTGCATTTGAGCTCCCAAAGGCACCTGGTGGGCCACTGCGAGTAGCAGAGAGCTGGACTAGATGGACTCTGGTCTGATCCAGCTGGCTTGTTCTTACGTTCTTATGTTCTTTCCCGTCACCTATTGCCTGCTCATTTTGGGTAGCCAGGAGACATTCAAGGTAACTTGGCAGTGGCAACGTAAGGATTATGGGATGGCAGGATTTGATGGCCACTCAGGACGGCAGCCAGAGAAGGCACGGAGGTAAAACAGACCCATTTCATCGTTTCCCCATCTTATGCCTGGAACAGTTTAAAAGCTCTCCATTTGGGCCCATTTAAAAGAAGTGGTGTTCTGTTCTTTGGGGTTTTTTTAATTTTTAAAAGGCCTTCTTTTATTCATGTCCGGAAAGCAGCTATTGCGCCATGAACAATTACAATCGCTCCACAGTGTGCTGTGGAAACACATCTTGCCATATATTGCTTCCGAAGATGCCAGCCATAGACGCGGGTGAAAGGTTAGGAGCGCAAACTACCAGACTGCAGCCACGCAGGCTGGAAAAAATTGCAAGACTCGATCGGCGTTGCCCTCAGGGTGTTCCCATGAAATCTACTGGCAATAGATTCAAGGCAGGCGAAAGCTTATTAAGCTGGTGAAGTTTATATCGCTTAGCTCAGGGGCTCGCAGTTCATTCCATGAGAGCGCGCATAAGCAATGAATAAATGCCAGGCCCTGAAGGCACGCCCTGACCTGGATGGTCCGAAATAGCCCAGTCTTTTCAGGTCTTAGAAGCTAAGCAGGGTCGACCCCAGTTAGTATTTGGATGGTGATGAAGAAGAAGAGTTTGGATTTATACCCCACCTTACTCTCCTGTAAGGAGACTCAAGGTGGCTTGCAAGCTCCTTTCCCTTCCTCTCCCCCAACAGACACCTTGTGAGGTAGGTGGGGTTGAGAGAGTTGGGAGAGAACTGTGACTAGCCCAAGGTCACCCAGCAGGAGTGCAAAAATACATCTGGTTCACCAGATAGGTCTCTGCCACTCAGGTGGAGGAGTGGGGAATCAAACCCAGTTCTCCAGATTAGAATCCACCTGCTCTTAACCACTACACCAGCGGTTCTCAACCTGTGGGTCACGACTCTTTTAGGGGTGGAACGACCCTTTCACAGGGGTCGCTTAAGACCATCGGAAAATGGCCTTTTTATATTTTAGATATACCAATTTTATGATTGGGGGGTCAGCACAACATGAGGGACTGTATTAAAGGGTCGTGGCATGAGGAAGGTTGAGAACCACTGCGCTACACCATGCTTGCCTTCATGCAATGGCGTAGGAGGTTAAGAGCTCGTGTATCTAATCTGGAGGAACCGGGTTTGATTCCCCGCTCTGCCGCCTGAGCTGTGGAGGTTGATCTGGGGAATTCAGATTAGCCTGTGCACTCCCACACACGCCAGCTGGGTGACCTTGGGCTAGTCACAGCTTCTCCGAGCTCTCTCAGCCCCACCTACCTCACAGGGTGTTTGTTGTGAGGGGGGGAAGGGCAAGGAGATTGTAAGCCCCTTTGAGTCTCCTGCAGGAGAGAAAGGGGGATATAAATCCAACCTCCTCCTCCTCCTCCTCCTCCTCCTCCTCCTTCTTCTTCTTCTTCTTGCAGGGGTGGGGGAGGCTCGATCATGTTCAACAATGATCTTCCTGCTCTCTCGCTCTCTCTCTCTCTCTCTGGGAGCCTGCGTTCGCTTCTCCTAATCACTTTGCTTATTAGAGCACAGGAAATTAAATCCCTGCCAGCCATTTACACATTATGATTTGTCTTAGAGCCGGGCAGGCAGGTCAGTGCCAGCCCGGCTACACCGAATCTCTTGTTTAAGAACAGCACAAGAAAGAGATGCACGTTACCAAGATGTCACTGTCAGAGCAAGCACCTCTTGTCACGGGCAGAGGGCAAGAAGGAAGGGCGGCAGATAGATTTCTGGTGTTATATCCTGGATCCTGTGGGAATCAATGTTTGGTTGAAAGAGAGGACAGTTTATCAGTCGCTATCTGGCTGAGAGGTGCAGGCAGAGGTGGGATCCAGCAGGTTCTCACCGGTTCCCGAGAGCAGGTTACTAATTATTTGTGTGTGCCGAGAGGGGGTTACTAATTGGTGATTTTGCCACGTGATTTTTGCCTTTGTTACGCCCCTCCTCTCAGCAGTAGCGTGCAGAACTTGAAGCAGTCTAGCAGGAGGTGCACCGGCGTGCGTGGCAGCCTGCTCCTGCGTGCATTCGTTTTCCGCCCAAGGAACGGCGCAGCGGCTGCGTCCTTGCCACAGCCCTGCCCAGGAATGCCCTGCCCCTGGAATGCCCGGCCACACCCTCATCATGCCCCGCCCAGCCCCTGTGGCTATGCCACAGTTTAAATCCCACCACCATGGGAACTTGTTACTAAAATTTTTGGATACCACCTCTGGGTGCAGGGTATCTTCCACTTGTGGATGCAAAAGTCCAGGTGATATAAATTTCATCCATGCAATCATAATAAACCAGGAGTTCTGTAGCACCCATCAACACCTTAACAGGTGAACATCAAGTGCTTTTAGGAAGTTGGTTTGCCAAAAGGTCTTCTGATTGTCTATGTAGATTAAAGGGCCTTCTGTTGAGCACAGCTTCTGCCTGAAAGGTTTAATTGTTTGAAGTATTACTATCAGAGTTATGTGCAACCTCATTCCCTGAGAGCAGAGGCATAATGACAGCGGGGCCGCGACAGCCCCGGGCAGTGCAGCGGAGGGGGCAGGGGCGGGCCATGAAAGGGACGTTCCAGGAGGGCGTGCCCCAGGTGCGGTTCTCCCTTGCTCCACCTCTGCCCGAGTGCCAGTCTGGTGTAGTGGTTAAGAGCAGGTGCACTCTAAGCTGAAGAACTGGTTTTGATTCCCCGCTGTACCACATGAGCTGTGGAGGCTTACCAGGTGGATCAGATCAGCTTGTCCACACCAACACATGCCAGCTGGGTGACACTCTTCGGAGCTCTCTCAGCCCCACCCACCTCACAGAGTGTTTGTTGTAGGGAAGTGATAGCGAACCTTTTCGAGACTGAGTGCCCCAACTGCAACCCAAAACCCACTTATTTATCGCCGAGTGCCAATACGACAACTTATCCTGAATACTGAGGTTTTAGTTTAGAAAAAACAATTGGCTCCAAGGCGTGCGTTACTCGGGAGTAAGCTTGGCAGAAGTCGGTGGCTTTGCTTTGAAGCAAACTGCTCAACCTCTTTCCAACGGGTGATCGCACTACCCTAGAGGGTTTACTCAGAAGCAAGCCCTCCTATTGCCAGCAACCGAAGCAATTACCCCCAGATAAAGGGATCGTGAAGAACATAAGAACATGCAAGAGAAGTAGCCTGCTGGATCAGACCAGAGTCCATCTAGTCCAGCATTCTGCTACTCGCAGTGGCCCACCAGGTGCCTTTGGGAGCTCACATGCAGGATGTGAAAGCAATGGCCTTCTGCTGCTTCTGCTGCTCCTGAGCACCTGGTCTGCTAAGGCATTTGCAATCTGAGATCAAGGAGGATCAAGATTGTTAGCCATAGATTGACTTCTCCTCCATAAATCTGTCCAAGCCCTTTTTAAAGCTATCCAGGTTAGTGGCCATCACCACCTCCTGTGGCAGCATATTCCAAACACCAATCACACGTTGCGTGAAGAAGTGTTTCCTTTTATTAGTCCTAATTCTTCCCCCCAGCATTTTCAATGAATTCTTCCCCCCAGCATTTTCAATGAATCGTGCTTTAGTTCTTCCCATGAAAATCAGTGGGGTTTAACAGCACTTAATAGGGTTACCTACACTGCTTCCCCAAAACTAGGTCTTAGGTTTAATGCTAATAATTGAGCCCAGCGGCCCAGGCCAGCCTAGATGGGTGGGGGGTAACTCTGCATGTGCCCACAGAGAGGGCTCTGAGTGCCACCTCTGGCACCCGTGCCATAGGTTCACCACCACTGTTGTAGGGGGAGGGAAGGGAGCTTGTAAGCCCCCTTGAGTCTCCTTACAGGAGAGAAAGGCGGGGTATAAACCCAAACACCTCCTCCTCCTCCTCCTCCTCAACCAGCAATGCCATCTACCATCTTCACGCAACATGTGATTGGTGTTTGGAATATGCTGCCACAGGAGGTGGTGATGGCCACTAACCTGGATAGCTTTAAAGGGGGCTTGGACAGATTTATGGAGAAGTCGATTTATGGCTACCAATCTTGATCCTCTTTGATCTGAGATTGCAAATGCCTTAACAGACCAGGTGCTCGGGAGCAACAGCCGCAGAAGGCCCTTGCTTTCACATCCTGCATGTGAGCTCCCAAAGGCACCTGGTGGGCCACTGCGAGTAGCAGAGAGCTGGACTAGATGGACTCTGGTCTGATCCAGCTGGCTTGTTCTTATGTTCTTATATGTTCTTACATCTTGGAAACCAGACCCAGGCAAGCTTCATGAGGACCTTTTTGTCTGAGACGAGGGTGGCCCCATCAGTCAGAGGCGCCGGGTGACTTGCCCTAAGGAATATGTGCTAACTTAACCAAGCCCACGTGAGATTGCTCACAAACAGGAGCCACGCCAGCTGCCCGGCTGCTTCTCTCTGGTGTCTCCCACCTCTGCACACTTAAGGATTACTCATTCCTCCTGTCTGATTCTGCCAGGCCCACACTGCAGCACCGAGGCATTGTGGGATTGCTTATTAACCTTTAAACGTAGCTGCGGGACTTAAATGTGGGCCATGGACTTATCCAGGTGACTTCACCTGCGGCTGAACATCAGAGCATCAGAAGAGTCCTGCCGGATAAGGCCAAGAGACCATCTAACCCCTTACGCTGTACAGAAGCGTCGTGGGTTTGCTTATTAACCTTTAAACGTAGATGTGGGGCTTAAATTGGGCCATGGATTTATCTGGGAAACATCACTGGGGGCTGAACATCAGAGCAAGAGAAAAGTCCAGCTGGATAAGACCATCTGGTCCTGTATGGCGAACAGAAGCATCGTGGGGTTGCTTATTAACCTTTAAACGTAGGTGTGAGAATTAAATGCGGGCCATGGATTTATCTGGGAGATGTGACCAGTGGTTGGACATCGGAGAATAAGAACAGCCTGCTGGATAAGATCAAGAGACCATTTAGCCCTATATACTGTTCCTGCCCCATACATAATTATGTAAACTTCTATCACGTACCCCCCTTCGTTGTCCCTTTTCTAAACTGAAAAGGTGCCGTGCCTTTAGAGTCAGCATGGTGTCGTGGTTAAGAGCAGGTGGGTTCTAATCTGGAGAACCGGGTTTGATTCCCCACTCCTCCACCTGAGTGGCAGAGGCTTATCTGGTGAACCAGATGTGTTTCTGATTACCACAGCTTTGAAAAGGCATCAGACGGACTCACGGAGGGTCACAGAGAACCAGTGTGGTGTCGTGGTTAAGAGCAGGTGGGTTCTAATCTGGAGGACCGGGTTTGATTCCCCACTCCTCCACCTGAGTGGCAGAGGCTTATCTGGTGAACCGGATGTGTTTCCGCACTCCTGCGTTCCTGCTGGGTGACCTTGGGCTAGTCACAGTTCTCTCCAAACTCCCTAAGCCCCACCTACCTCACAAGGTGTCTGTTGTGGGGAGAGGAAGGGAAAGGAGTTTGTAAGCCACCTTGAGTCTCCTTACAGGAGAGAAAGGTGGGGTATAAATCCAAACTCTTCTTTTTTCTTGAAGATTGAGTGCTTACAAAGCAGACAGGAGCATGCACATATGTTCATTTTTTAATTTATAAGCCTTTATTGACATAGACAACAGTACAACAATAATAAAAACAGATTAAAAAGCATATACAATACAGGAAATAAATGTTCAGTCGAAGGAAATCTACTGGCGTTTAGTAATTTCCAGGAGAAAGTCTGCCACTATCATACAGAGAGAAGGATCAGGATTGTCCAACAAGTAGTGTAATCTAATTAAATCAGGGAGATGGGGTAAATGTAAAGGAGTAAGATTCACATACTTGGATCTGATTTCCTTGAATCTGAGACAGTGTAGTACTTGGTGGGCCAGAGATTCAACTGAGCCATCGTTACATGGGTACAATCTTTTTGCCTTTTCTTGCTTATTAAATCTGCCATGTAACAAGGCAGAAGGCATAACATTAAACCTGGCGAGCATCATGGCTCTCCTTTGAGCAGGGTTTATTAAGCAATGCAGGTAGTGTGCCAAGTGGCCCCGTTCACATATGTTCATTGATATTGCATGTTTTCCTGGGCGACAGCTTTTCCCCAACCAACTGGAGCCTGGGAAAATGACTAAGTCTCCTAGCCAATCACCTTTGCAGGCAAGCTGCAAAGAGGAAATGCAGCGTGCGTGCACAGAAATGAGGTGTTTGGGGGAAGCTGGGAAAACAAAGTTGCTTTGCTTCATGTGGCTGAGATTCAGGAGTTCCGGAGAAGAGGGGGGGAAATGTATTCTGAGTGCTTTTGGTGGCATTCTCTGCCACAACTGCTGCACGGGAGACCCTTCGGGCGTTTTCCCACCTCCCTCCCCTCCGCTTTGCTGCGCGCTTCTCTCGGCGCGCGTCATTCCAGGCGCGTGCCCCGGCTTCCCCACGACCCCGCGCTCTGACGAGGTCATCAAAAGGCGCCGTTGCAATGAGCGCCTGGAATGACGCGCGCTGAGGGGGCGCGACAGCAGCGGCGTCGGGGCGGCTGCGTAGTCGCCGCCCCTGTAGTGGGGAGGCGCGGGGGACCCTGCGCTACTTGCGCGCAGCAAAAGGTAAGTGGGGAAACGCCCTTTAATTGGCTGTGCATTGAAAAGAACGGTATCTGCAGGGCACATTTGTAGAAAACGGTCCCAACAATCTTGAACACAAAAGTGTTGATCACTGTTGAGCGCAGGATGGATTTAAAGCCAACCAGTAACACCCGACCCAACTTGATTCAATCACAATCACAGTCACAATCGCAAAAAGCAACGTTTTGATCCCTGAAGCCTGGATCTGAAACTGCGATGAGATTCTTTTTTTTCTCAGAGCACACCCCTAATGTCCATCGCACTGCCACATGGGATTCGTAGTGCCTCAGCCTAAACAAGTCGGTGATATTTCCATGAGGATGATTAGACTGATCAGAATAGTCGTTAGAAGTTGGGAAGGAGGTTAGTGCTTAGCTCCACATGGTTCTTCTTGACTGGCTCCTCTGGCAATTTGGAGTACCTGGGCACAAACTTCAGTTCCTACATGACTTTCCTACCAAGTGCCCATGGTGGCAACTGATGGAACCAGATTTATTTATTTTATTTTATTATTTATATTTATATACCGCCCTCCCCGAAGGCTCAGGGCGGTGTCCATCAACACTAAAACAATTTAAAACATCAAATACCTAATTTACAATAAAATAATATATAAAATACTAAAACCACAGATGGCTTCAGCCCCTCCTTCCCCCTTTATGTACCCACGGGCAGCCAGATGTTCTTATGGCGGAGTTGACATCATCCCGGCTGGCCAAATGCCTGGCGGAACAGGTCCGTTTTACAGGCCCTGCGGAAACTTTGTAAGTCCCGCAGGGCCCTGATCTCACCTGGAAGCCTGTTCCACCAGGTAGGGGGCAGAGCCGTAAAAGCCCTGGCCCTTGTAGAGGCCAGCTGGATCGCCTTAGGGCCAGGGATCACCATGATGGTTGAGGCCAGCCAGATCGCCTTAGGGCCAGGGATTTACCATGATGGTTGAGGCCAGCTGGATCACCTTAGGGCCAGGGATCACCATGATGGTTGAGGCCAGCCGGATCGCCTTAGGGCCAGGGATCACCATGATGGTTGAGGCCAGCCGGATCGCCTTAGAGCCAGGGATTTACCATGATGGTTGAGGCCAGCTGGATCGCCTTAGGGCCAGGGATTTACCATGATGGTTGAGGCCAGCTGGATCGCCTTAGGGCCAGGGATCACCACGATGGTTGAGGCCAGCCGGATCACCTTAAGGCCAGGGATTTACCATGATGGTTGCTAGAAGCCTGATTTTGAGCTCCTGTGTTCGGTACCGGACTAAGTGGAACAAAGAGCAATGTGTGTTCAGAAAACATTTCCATCACCACTCGGGGGGGGGGGGGACCCGAAATAAAGCCATATCTTGCTACTAGACATATATGTGATTAAAAGTTGGGGATTCCAGCTCGGAATTTGCAACTTCTGGAAAGCTTCTGAGCCAGCGTTTTTTTATGTAAATAAATGAGCCTCTAAAATTAAATAATGCACAAGCAGCATCCCAGAATTACAGAGCGTAACGATTACTGCCTCTCTGTTCTACGTTGCCTTGCGTTTCTCATTCTGCTTCAAATAATTCACACTGCGAATGCTAGTAAACTAGTCGTCTTCGGGGGGTTTTCCCCCCTCTTCTCTAACTCAAGACACTCAAAATAGAGCCCCTTTCCATATGTTTACTATGAGTGCCCCCTCTCTCTCTAATCACTTTTTTAAAAAAAAGAACTCCAGAACAAACAAAAATAGAAAACGATGATTGGGAGTCACATGGATTCAACCCAGAGATGATAAGAGCGCCTGAATCAAAATACTTGCAATCTCCTATGTAGCCCCCATCTACCAACAACAAATGGGAAGACTTCAATGGGTACTCAAGCAATATGGCCCAGCATCCCAGTTGAAGACCAAGATACTCAGCATTATGGTCCTACATTTCAGTTGAAAACCAAGGCACTAATAAGCAATATGGTCTAACATTCCAATTGCTGTCCAAGGTACTAAATAATATGGTCCAACCCTCCAGATAAAGACCAAGGTACCAAGGAGCAGCAGTGGCGTAGTGGTTAAGAGCAGGTGCACTCTAATCTGGGTTTGATTCCCCGCTCTGCCGCTTGAGCTGTGGAGGCTTCTCTGGGGAATTCAGATTAGCCTGTGCACTCCCACACACACCAGCTGGGTGATCTTGGGCTAGTCACAGTTCTTCGGAGCTCTCTCAGCCCCACCTATCTCACAGGGTTTCTGTTGTGAGGGGGGAAGGGCAAGGAGATTGTAAGCCCCTTTGAGTCTCCTACAGGAGAGAAAGGGGGGATATAAATCCAAACTCTTCTTCTTCTCCTTCAAATGAAGACCAAGGTACTAAGCAATATGGCCCAACATTCCCGTTGAAGACCAAGGCACTAAGCAATATGGTCTAACATTCCAGTTGAAGACCAATATGGTCTAACCAATATGGTCTAACCAATATGGTCTAACATTCCAGTTGAAGACCAAGGTACTAAATAATATGGTCCTACCCTCCAGATGAAGACCAAGGTACTAAGCAATATGGCCCAACATTCCCGTTGAAGACCAAGGCACTAAGCAATATGGTCTAACATTCCAGTTGAAGACCAAGGTACTAAATAATATGGTCCTACCCTCCAGATGAAGACCAAGGTACTAAGCAATATGGCCCAACATTCCCGTTGAAGACCAAGGCACTAAGCAATATGGCCCAACATTCCCATTGAAGACCAAGGTACTAAGCAATATGGCCCAACATTCCCGTTGAAGACCAAGGCACTAAGCAATATGGCCCAGTGTTTCAGTTGAGGACGAAGGCACTAAGCAATATAGTCTTACGTTCCAGTTGGAGGCCCAGGTGCTAAACAATATGGCCCAAAGACAAAGATACTAAATAATACTGCTGTGTGGCATGGGTGGAAGCAATTCTGTCTCAGGAATGCTGATATTTGTCACAGGTATAATGAGCCGACCAGCTCTGTTGCTGGAGCCTTCCATCTTGTCTGAGCTTTGCCTGATTCCTCAGCAAGGCTGATGAGGCGCTCTGTAATATTATTTGATTTAAATTCACTTTGATTGTCTGTTCAGTTAATTGCGTACCCCTACACCGCCCATTACAGCAAAAACTCATCTATTACATCTCCGGTGCTCATCTCCTCATTTGTGTAGCAATGCAAATATTAATTCTTCTTTTTTTTTTTACAAAATGAAATGTACTATTAGAAGCTAGTTGCCATATGCTGGAAAGAGCGATTGAGATCCTGATGCATTTTTTTTTAGATTCCCTCCCAGGATGCAGAGGCATTGTCCTGAAATGCCCTAGCAGCTTTTATGAATTAAAAAAAAATACATAAGGCACATTTTCAATCATGTTTGCTTCATGTGCTGTTGGCTTTGCTCTTATGTTATTCCTCGTCGACGTGCGCTGCCCTCGGTTTCACGGCATCAGAAAGGAAGCGGCTCTGTGATGAAGCTGAGATTGAAAGGATGCTCCCCGCCTCGTTCCCTTTCTTAGAGGAGGCGAGCTGTTCAAAAGGAATTCTCCACAGTCAGGGTGTATTTGGAGCAAGGGCTAAAAAGCTGCCTTCTGTTCTAAGAAGCCACCCAGACCATTTGACTCGCCACCAAAGGTCTCCATCTACTGGGCATCGGGAGTACTGCAGCTGCAGTCCACCCCGGGAGCTTGGCAGGGGGTCCACTTCCTACCCACCCCCTTCTAGAAATGTGATATTCTAACGGGATTTCAATTGCAGGATAAACCAGGGTGATACTCCTAGGCTAACATTGAGAAGTTGACCGATGCCTGGAGCCCGCATGGTGTAGTGGTTAAGAGCAGGTGGATTCTAACCTGGAGAACCGGATTTGATTCCCCCACTCCTCCACCTGAGTGGCAGAGGCTTATCTGGTCAACCAGATGTGTTTCCCTGCTCCCACATTCCAGCTGGGTGACCTTAGGCTAGTCACAGTTCTCTTAGGACTCTCTTAGCCCCATCCAGTGGCGGGATCCAAAAATTTTAGTAACAGGTTCCCATGGTGGTGGGATTCAAACAGTGGCGTAGCACCAATGGGGCTGGGCGGGGCACGACAGGGGCGTGGCCGGGCATTCTGGGGGTGGGGCATTAATAATTTCTCTGTTACTGTAAAAAACTCTTACTGTAAAAAAAAAGTTCCTAATTTCCAGCTGGTATCTTTCTGTCCATAATTTAAACTCATTATAGCAAGTCCTGTCGTCTACTGCCAACAGAAACAACTACTTCTCCTCCACTTGACTGCCTGTCAAATACTTCATACTTTCAAATACTTCATTTTGTTTGTAGAAATCAAAAGAAGGATACTATCCTTAAACAAGGAACTTTACCATATTTCTGAAACATGTTTTTAAAACAGCCCAATAGAGAGAATTATCCCATTTTCTACCTTCGCTAACCAGCCACATAGGAAACAACAGGACTTTATGATTTTCGGACCTAATGGAATTTCTAATGGAAAAGCAGACCCAATTAGTAACCCCCTCTCGACACACACAAATAATTAGTAACCCACTCTCGGGAACCGGTGAGAACCTGCTGGATCCCACCTCTGGCCCCATCTGTCTCACAAGGTGTCTGTTGTGGAGAGAGGAAGGGAAAGGAGCTTGTCAGCCATCTTGAGTCTCCTTACAGGAGAGAAAGGGGGGGATATAAATCCAAACAACAATAACAACTCATCCTCCTCTTTCTCCTCCCTCCTCCTCCTCCTCCTGGTTTGTCTATGGTATAATCATTCTTGGATATTATGTCATTGCCAAGATGAAGGAGGAAGGGCCACAGCTCAGCGATACAGTATATATGTTGCATGCATGGTTGAGCAGGTTTGATCTCAAGGACATCCAGTTAAAGGATAGCATGTTCTAGAAAAGGTTGTTCTCCAAGACACTCGTTCGTTCATAGAATTTATCGGTGTGAAATTATCGGTGTGAAAAGCAACCCACGACCGTGAAAAACAACATAAAATAACCACTGATCTGCCTTTAAAATATCCATGAGGCTTGCTAGGAGAAGATCATGGAACAGGTTAAATAAACAAGAATGAAAAACCTTTAGTTTAACGGGGTGCTGTGCGGTTTCCGGGCTGTACGGGCATGTTCTAGCAGCATTCTCTCCTGATGTTTTGCCTGCATCTGTGGCTGGCATCTTCAGAGGATCTGCTAGTAGGAAAGCAAGTGGAGTATATATACCTGTTGGAGTGTCCAAAGTGGGGGAAAGAACCATTGTCTGTTAACAAGTAAAGGGTGCAATTAGCAAGCTAGATTTACATGTGTTGAGTGGGATCCACCTTTTAGTTTAACGCCTGGCAAAAAGAAATGCTTTGGCCTGGCACCAGAAAGATAATAGCGTGGTGAACCTCAAGGGGGAGGGAATTCCCAAGGGGAGGTGCCACCACTGAAAAAGCCCCTGTCTGGTTGCCACAGAGATCGGGGCACAGAGATCAAGGTGGTGAGAACCACAAAGGATTGCGAAGAGCTCCAAGCGGACCTTGATAAATTAGGTGAGTGGGCCCAGAAATGGCAAATGCAGTTCAATGTAGCAAAATGCAAAGTGATGCACATAGGGGCAAAAAATCCAAACTTCACATACACGCTACAGGGGTCAGTGCTATCAGTCACAGACCAGGAAAGGGATTTAGGCGTCTTAGTTGATAGTTCCATGGGAATGTCAACTCAATGCATGGCAGCTGTAAAAAAGGCAAACTCTATGCTGGGGATCATTAGAAAAGGAATTGATAATAAAACTGCAAAGATTGTCATGCCCGTATATAAAGCAGTGGTGCGACCGCACTTGGAGTACTGTGTCCAGTTCTGGTCGCCACATCTCAAAAAGGATATTGAGGAGATAGAAAAAGTGCAGAGAAGGGCAACAAGGATGATTGAGGGACTGGAGCACCTTCCCTATGAGGAGAGGCTGCAGCGTTTGGGACTCTTTAGTTTGGAGAGGAGACGTCTGAGGGGGGATATGATTGAAGTCTACAAAATTATGCATGGGGTAGAAAATGTAGACAGAGAGAAATTTTTCTCTCTTTCTCACAATACTAGAACCAGGGGGCATTCACTGAAAATGCTGGGGGGAAGAATTAGGACTAATAAAAGGAAACACTTCTTCACGCAACGTGTGATTGGTGTTTGGAATATGCTGCCACAGGAGGTGGTGATGGCCACTAACCTGGATAGCTTTAAAAGGGGCTTGGACAGATTTATGGAGGAGAAGTCGATTTATGGCTCCCAATCTTGATCCTTCTTGATCTGAGGTTGCAAATGGCTTAACAGACCAGGTGATCGGGAGCAGCAGCAGCAGAAGGCCATTGCTTTCACATCCTACATGTGAGCTCCCCAAGGCACCTGGTGGGCCACTGCAAGTAGCAGAGAGCTGGACTAGATGGACTTTGGTCTGATCCAGCTGGCTTGTTCTTATGTTCTTATGTTCTTAGGGTATCGGTAAAGGGGCACAGAGATCAGGGTATCGGTAAAGGGGCACAGAGATCAGGGTATTGGTAAAGGGTCCTAACTGGCAGGCTGGATGACAGGAGAGGAGGCAGTCCTCCAAGTACCCCAGCCCCAAGCCCTTTGGGGTCTTATGGGCAAGAAGAAGACTTCGAATTGTGCCCTGAACTCAAGAGTTGTGATTTTACACAAACTTCGTATACTACAGTTTAGGGCAGGGATCGCCAACCGATGGGCCTCCTGATGTTTATTTATTTATTTTATTTATTGATTATATTTATATACCGCCCTCCCCCGGAGGGTTCAGGGCGGTGAACAACAAACATAGATAGAGCACAATAAAACCAAAGACTAAAATCAGTTAAATATTAATTAATTTGGCTCTATATAAAATAAACCCCACCCCATTAAAACGCAGCACACTAATCAGCATAACAGATGGCACCCACTATCAAATCCCCTAAAAGAAAGAAAGGGAGGGGGGACAGCAGGATCCACTGATGTTATGAAAAGGAGGGGAGGGGGCCATCATCGGCCGGCCTCCCCAAAGGCCCATCGGAACAGCTCAGTCTTACAGGCCCTGCGGAACTCATTAAGATCCCGCAGGGCCCTGACAGCTGGAGGGAGAGCGTTCCACCAGGCCTTTGGTTCGTGGACTACAATTCCTATCAGTCCCCGTGGCCTGCCTTGGTACGAAACGGCTTCGGCATTCGAGGCCCGGTTGCCATTTGCAGTTGGCGTTGAGCAAGGGTGTGTCGTAAATCTCAGAAAGGATCAAAAGGCGATCGCTGGCATCGTGAACCGGAGCGATTGAAATGAAATAGCAGTTTGGTCCGGTGTAAGACCATGCCCTGCAGGGCTAACGACCGACATTTTTTTGTTTAAAAAAAATTGCCCTCGAGGTGATGATCCAAATGATCATTTGTATGGAAACGGGGCCAGAGAGGGGCCATGTGGATGAATCGATCAGCGCATGGCAGATAGCTTAGCCCTGCGTTGCTGTTTACTTCACTGGCATCCTTATCTCTGACCTCATTGCAGCCATGTCACAAAAATGACCGGAGGAGGGACGTATTCATAAAAGGAGTCACAGATAGATCGGCAACAGCGAGATGGAATGATCAGACGCAGAGAATAATGGCTGCAGGAGTGGTGCTTGAATTTAAGAGGGAGCTAAGGAGAACATTTAAACTCCCAGAGGGGCAACGTTCTGGAAAAAGCCTGCCAGGAATAGTTGGTTTGTTCAGATCTCAGTTTGTACTGTTATGTGCATAACATTTAAACCAGAGGTGGGATCCAGCAGGTTCTCACAGGTTCCTGAGAGTAGGGTACTAATTGTTTGTGTGTGCCAAGAGGGGGTTACTAATGGGTGATTTTGCCACGTGATTTTTGCCTCAGTGACGCCCCTCCTCTCAGCAGTAGCGCGCAGAACTTGAAGCAGTCTAGCAGGAGGTGCACCAGCGTGCGTGGCAGCCTGCGCCTGCGTGCATTCTTTTCACGCCCAAGGACCAGCGCAGCGGCTGCGTCCTTGCCACAGCCCTGCCCAGGAATGCCCCGCCCCCGGAATGCCCGTCCACGCCCCCGTCGTGCCCCGCCACGCCTCATTGGCACTACGCCACAGTTTGAATCCCACCACCATGGGAACCTGTTACTAAAATTTTTGGATCCCACCACTGATTTAAACCACCATACGACAGCTGGCCTTGTAAACAATTTTATCTAATGGTCACAGGAGTAAGAGAGGGGGAGGCATCTGTTGCGGGGAGAGGAAGGGAAGGAGTTTATGAGCCACTTTGAGACTCCTTGTGGTTGAGAAGAGCAGGGTGTAAATCCAAACTCTTCTTCTCTTGGGGTGCTGTGTGGTTTCCGGGCTGTATGGCCGTGTTCCAGTAGCATTTTCTCCTGATGTTTCGCCTGCATCTCTGGCTCACTAGAATCCTCTGAAGATGCCAGCCACAGATGCAGGCGAAACGTCAGGAGAGAATGCTGCTGGAACACGGCCATACAGCCCGGAAACCACACAGCACCCCAGTGATTCCGGCCGTGAAAGCCTTCAACAATACATCTTCTTCTCTTCTTCTTTTCTTCTAGAGAGCCAAAATGGGATGAGACCAGGTGCACTCTAATCAGGAGAGCCGGGCTTGATTTCCTGCTCTGCCACTTGAGCTGTGGAGGCTTATCTGGTGAACCAGATTAGTTTGTGCACTCCAGCACATGCCAGCTGGGTGACCTTGGGCCAGGCACAGTTCTCTCAGGACTCTCTCAGTTCCGCCTACCTCCCCAAGTGTGGGGAGAGGGAGGGAAAGGAGCTTGCAAGCCACCTTGAGTCTCCTTCAGGAGAGAAAGGTGGGGTATAAACCCAAACTCCTGTTCTTCTTAAAGAAAAGGAAGGAGCTGGTGCCGTTGAGTTCAAAAGTGCCACCCTGATTTTCATCTCTCTCACCTTTCTCCACAGGTGGTGAGCCAGATAGACAAGCTGACTTCGGACTTTGAGTTCGAGCTGGAACCGGACGACTGGACGACCGCGACTGTGAGCAGCACGTCCAGCAGCGAGAAAGGAGGGGGCCTGTTTGACCTCGGTCACCTGGATTTCATGACCTCGGACATCCTCTCCGACAGCTGGGAGTTCTGCTCTTTCCTAGAAGCCTCCACCCCATCAGATTCCGGGGATGGGTCCGAGCATCAGCAACAGCAGGGCCGTCAGCCTGACTACAGGTTGATGAACGGCGGGGTGCTGACCCCCAATGGACCCCGGGTGGAAACGCCAGACTCTTCCAGCGAGGAGGCCTTCAGCTCTGCACAAAGCCACAAACCCCAGAACCAGAGGACCCCAGGCACCAGGGAGCGGGTGCGGTTTAGCGACAAAGTCCTCTATCACGCGTTGTGCTGTGACGACGATGACGAAGACGCGGACAATGGACCCCCTCCCGAGGACCCCCCGGAGGATCCCAGGGAGCTCGCTCATAAAACAGTGCCTGTCGCCAAGGCGACGCCGTGGCGGTCGCCTCACCTCAGTAGCGCTCAGCAACGGAAGCTGACGCGAAACAGCAGTACCCAAACAGTGTCGGACAAAAGCACACAGACGGTGTTGCCCTACATTTCAGCCAAGCAGAAAATCAAAGGCAAAAACTGAGGGGGGGGAGGGGGGGAGAAGCTGCAGAATATATATATAAATATATATATAAATATATATATTTAAGTCAATAAATTATTATAATGATGATTAAAAAAAATGGCGGCCGGATTATCATCATGAACTACCTAACCGCAATTTTAAGACTCAGGGAATTTAAACTGTTTTATTATATTTCTTCTCTCCCCCCCCCCCCCAGCTCAATAAATGCTATGCCATTCCCCCTTCCAAACAAAGAACCCTGGATCTACGGCGACACGATTCTGATGGTGTCCGTACAAGAATCTCTGCCCCGCAGAAACCGTACGCTCACTCCGGGGCAGAACTCTAGTGCATAATCAGCCGTAGTCAGGAAAATTCTGAAGATTTTTTTTGGCGGGAGGGGGAGATTGGAAGGGGAGGGTTTGGAGAGGGACGGGACCTCTGCAGGGTATAATTTATTTTATTTTTATTTTTTGATTTATACCCCACCCATCCCCGAAGGGCTTGGGACAGCAACAAGATAAAACCAATACAGGTAGAAGATGATGTGAAAGGACCTGTGTTTGATACACTGGAAAGCTGTTTCCAGTCAGACATTTAAAATACAACTATATAACAAATCCACATTTTGATGGCAACTTAACCCCTGCTATCCCATGGGAGGCCAGTAATATTTAAATCTCAGCCCGACTGGCCCCTCAGAAACACCCGGTGGAAGAGCTCCGTCTTGCAGGCCCTGCGGAAAGAACTCAAATCCGAAAGGGCCCTGATCTCACTCGGGAGCCCATTCCACCAGGTTGGGGCCAGGACTGATAAGGCCCTGACCCTTGTCGAGGGATTTCCAGCAGGAAGGAAGATGGCCCATGGCCCACCCACTCTAGGAGAGGGAGAGGGAGAGGGAGAGGAGGGAGTAAGGGGTGGCATGCAAGGGAGGGAGAGGGGTCCAGGCATCTCGACATGGCCCACCCACCCTAGCAGAGGGAGGGGAGGGAGGGGTGGCATGCAAGGGAGAAGGCCCGGCATGGCCCACCCACCCTAGCAGAGGGAGGGCATCTCGACATGGCCCACCCACCCTAGCAGAGGGAGGGGAGGGAAGGGTGGCATGCAAGGGAGAGGGAAGGAGGGAGAGGTGGCATGCAAGGAAGAGGAGCAAGGGGAGGGGACCTCCGAGGAGCAGAGGGACCTGATTGGGTGATATGGGGAAAGGCGGTCCCTAAAGTCCCTAATACCAGAGCATCCATTATCTACAGCAATCATGTTCTCCAGGGCGGCTAATCTCTGTCCTCTAGAAATCCATTGTAATTCCAGGAAATCTCCTGCCCCTGCCTCTCGAGTGGCAGTCCTCCAAACAAGTCTGTGCTTGACTTCAGAGCCACCAAGAGCATGATGTGTTTGATTTGCTCAGAGAAGAGAGTTTGGATTCATATCCCTCCTTTCTCTCCTGGAAGTAGACTCAAGGTGGCTCACAAGCTCCTTTCCCTTCCTCTTCCCTGAGGCAGGTGGGGCTGAGAGAGTTGGGAGAGAACTAGCCCGAGGTCACCCGGCAGGAATGTAGGAGTGCGGAAACACATCCGGTTCACCAGATAACCCTCCGCCCCTCAGGGGGAGGGGTGGAGAATCAAACCCGGCTCTCCAGATTAGAATCCACCTGCTCTCCGCCACTGCCCCACGCTGGCCAGATTCCGCTCTCTCCAGAAACACAAAGCTAGCCACCTGCCAGATGACAACAAGGGAGCTTGCCCGTGGGACTGTTAAGTTATCAGAGCCACGGCGCTCGCCACACCTGCTCCTGAGCTCCTCCTGTCCCTCTGAGTGCCGTGACTCTTGTGTAAAGTCACCTTTGCGTCTCTGGCAGGCCACCTGGCCGCTTCCGCAAGCCTGCTTCAGCGCTGGCCTACTTTAAGGCATGATTAATAGGCAAAGCCGCGCTCCTTAATGCCTCGTTACGACGGGTGCCAAAACAGCAACATCCGCCAGCCGTCCTCTCCCGCTGCCGAGGAGGATAGGCTAAGACAGGCCACGCTTAGCAGCCGGAGTTTGGACACTGCAATTGGCGTCTGCTTCACGGAAGCCACCTTTGATACGAGCAATAAATATTTGTGGACGCTCAATCGAATAAATGTCTCATTGGCGCCTAAGAACAGAGTAGGTCCCTGGCAGACTACATGTGAATGGAATTTGCAAGAAGTTTTTAAGTCCCAAAAGGTAGCCAGGGTGGAGGCAATATGGGGAGTCCTCTATTTTACCTCTAAGAAGAGTTTGGATTTGTACCCCCCTCTTAGTATCCCGCTTTTCTCAACCATAAGGAGCCTCCAAGCAGCTTACAAACTCCTCTTCCTTCCTCTCCCTACAACAGAAACCTTGTGAGGTAGGTGGGGCTGAGAGAGTTATGAGAGAACTGTGACTAGCCCGAGGTCAGCCAGCAGGCTTCATGTGGACGAGTGGGGGAAACAAACATCCACCCTTCATGTAGAGCACAGGTGTCGAACTCGCGGCCCTCCAGATGTTATGGACTACAGTTCCCATCATCCCCTGCCAGCATGATGGGAACTGTAGTCCATAACATCTGGAGGGCCGCGAGTCTGACACCTATGATGTAGAGGAATAGGGAAACAAATCCGGTTCTCCAGATTGCAGGCCCATTTACTGATGGAACGTTGACCTCAGAGCTGTTCTCTGTGCACTGGGCTTGCAGAGGGCTCTCCTCACGTTTCTCAATTTACATGCGAGGGGGCAGCCCAGTGCCTGCACCTCAGCTGCTTGCTGAAGCCTCAAATGGGCTCTGGTTCTTTGAGTTCTCTTAACTCCATCCATCAGCAACTTTAAAGGCACAGATCTCGTCACACTAGAGCTAATATTCCCCTCCCTTCCCCTTCAGTCTCTCTCTCTCTCTCTCTCTCTCTCTCTCTCTCTCTCTCTCTGCTAATGCGAGAGAAGAGAAGAGAGAGGTTTGTCTGAAATAAAGTTTTAAAAGCCCTCTCAATCATTGGAAGGGCAGAAGCAGAGCGGGGGAGGTGGGATAGAGCCCGGCATGTACAGTGCTTCGCAAAAAACCCTCTCTGTTGTTATCAAGAAATTGAGATATTGATCTCTGGATATGTACACTTAGAGAAGCAGGAAAGAGCCAGCACGGGGGGTGGGGGGGAGCAAGCTGGAAAGCTTGCAAAGTGGTAGAAGGCAGTGGAAAGGCAAGTTGTGGGTGGAGGGAACATGTCCGGGGCAAAGCTGTGCTCACTGGCAAATTTCCCCACTCTGGTGGCGAAGCAAAACTAAATGCATGCTAGAAGTGGTATCGCTTGCCGCGGGGAGAGCGAAAAGTGAAAGCAGGGGTTGATGAAATACGGCAGCACAAGCAATCTTACTGCGACGGACACTCAGCCCCACCACGCAGCAAACACATGTGTAATTGGCCAGAGTCCACCTTTCTTAACTGCTACGGCATGCCAGGAGGGGAACGTTTCAACTATACCAGCAAAAGAAAAGCTGTACTGGATCAGACCAGTAACCACACATGAACATATGAATGACCCAAGCTAACCCAATCTTGTCAGAACTTGAAAGGTAAACAGGGTCAGCAGTGGCATATCTGCCAGAGGGACACTGGAGGTAAATTGTCCCCAGGCACCCACCCAGATCATTAGATCATCCTTGTTGCCCTTCTCTGCACTTTTTCTATCTCTTCGATATCCTTTTTGTGTTCAGTTCTGGTCGCCACATCTCAAAAAGGATATCGAAGAGATAGAAAAAGTGCAGAGAAGGGCAACGAGGATGATTGAAGGATTGGAGCACCTTCCTTATGAGGAGAGGCTGCAGCGTTTGGGACTCTTTAGTTTGGAGAGGAGACGTCTGAGGGAGGGATATGATTGAAGTCTATAAAATTATGCATGGGGTAGAAAATGTTGACAGAGAGACATTTTTCTCTCTTTCTCACAATACTAGAACCAGGGGGCAGACACTGAAAATGCTGGGGGGAAGAATTAGGACTAATAAAAGGAAAGGAATATGCTGCCACAGGAGGTGGTGATGGCCACTAACCTGGATAGCTTTAAAAAGGCTTGGACAGATTTATGGAGAAGTCGATCTGTGGTATCCAATCTTGATCCTCCTTGATCTCAGATTGCAAAGGCCTGAGCAGACCAGTTGCTCAGGAGCAGCAGCAGCAGCAGCAGCAGCAGCAGGCCATTGCTTTCACCTCCTGCCTGTGAGCTCCCAAAGGCACCTGGTGGGCCACTTCGAGTAGCAGAGTGCTGGACTAGATGGACTCTGGTCTGATCCAGCAGGCTAGTTCTTATGTTCTTATGTGGCCAGGTGTTGCTCCGGGAGCCATTTTCCTCCGGTACGCCTCTGAGGGTCAGGACTGGTTAGTAGCTGGATTTGAGATCCTCCAGGAAGTACACGGTCACTCTGCGGGGGCAGGCAAAGGAAAACCATTTTTGAATGTCTCTTCTCTTGAAAACCCCTGCTAATGAGGAATTTCTGAGGCAGGCTGCACATTTTTGAAGATAGAGGTGCCAGACTTTCAAGGTGGCTCCAAGAGGCCTTGAGTAATAGCATCCAAGCTTGGTGAGCTTTGCTTCTGGAGTGGGGGGGGGGAGTTGAGAGAGTTCTGAGAGTACTCAGCCCTCAGGCTTTCATATGCAGGAGCGGGGAAACAAAATAACCCTTTTGGGGGCCCATAAAATTGAACCCCCAGAAGCAAAGGTCTCCAAACCTGGATGCTATTACCAGGAGGCCCTCCTGGAGCCACCCTGAAAGTCTGGTGCCTCTATCTTCGAAAATGTGCAGCCTGCCTACACACTCAGAAATTCCCCATTGGCTACAATGGAGCAAAGTCACTGCAAAACAAAGAATCTTGGGCAAATTTCTTGGGGTGCCTGGAAGGGGTGTATTTTTAAATCTAGTGACACCAAATTTTCAGGGTATTGTCTGTTAACTATTCTTATGATTCCACCCAAGTTTGGTGAAGTTATGTTCAGGGGGACCAAAGTTATGGTCCCTCGAATGGGTAGCCCCCAACTCAGGTTAGCTCCCATTGAAAACAATGGGGATGGGGTCACCCTCTTTGGGCACCCATAACTTTGCTTCCCCTGAACCAAACATCACCAGGTTTTGGTGGTATCATCAGGACAGCCTCTGGATGGTACCCTGAAATTTGGTGCCGCTAGCCTTAAAAATGCGCCCCCTGCAGGCCGGAACGTGAAAAAACACTTAAAACATTTTAAAACACAAAATGACTCTAAAATGTTGGCGCCCCCCCCCATGTGACCAAATGGGGGCGCCCAGGGACATAGGGTACCCCCTGTCCCTAGGCAGGAACGCCACTGACTAGATCAGTGGTGGCGAACCTTTGGCACTCCAGATGTTATGGACTACAATTCCCATCAGCCCCTGCCAGCATGGACAATTGGCTATGCTGGCAGGGGCTGATGGGAATTGTAGTTCATAACATCTGGAGTGCCAAAGGTTCGCCACCACTGGACTAGATGGACTCTGGTCTGATCCAGCAGGCTCTTTCTTATGTTCTTACCACAGAAAGAGAACCTTACTCTGGTAGTGAATTCCCCAAATCCCCTAAATCCCAAAGAGCTTCCTCTCCAGCCTGCTTTAATGCTCTATCGTCTGCTCTTCAGGAAGGGAGGTGCCTCTTTCTCTCAATCTGCTTGCCCTTCCCAAATGGCTGCCGTTGAAGCTGCTGAAATTGTGTTGCTGTATCGCCCTCTGTGCGAGGACATTCGTTCTCTAGACGTAATGACAATCTTGTCCAACTTCCCAGGCACACCTGATGAATTTTATATTTGCCTTTCGGATTGTTCTAATGGAACTACCTTTAAGGTGGCCAAATTTTGCAGCTTGGCATGTTCGATTCACTGCCTCGGAGAGTGGTGGAGTCTCCTTCTTCGGAGGTTTTTAAACAGAGCATAAGCATAAGCATTTTTTATTGTCATTGTGCACGCACAACGAAATTAACAGCAGCATTCCTCGATGCACACAGTTTCAGACTCATACATCATCCTCACTTTCCCCTTCCTCCACCCATCCCTGCACAGCCCCAAATACATCGATATGAAGCAGCAGAGTTTAGCATAGCCACAGCTCTAGAGTAGAAGCTGTCTCTAAGCCTCTTTGTCCTAGTTCTGAGGGCCCTGTATCGTCTGCCAGATGGTAACAGTTTAAAAAGAGAGTGTGCTGGATGAGACGGGTCCCTCAGAATATTTTGGGCTTTATTTAGGCTTCGGGAATTGTAGATTTCTTCCAAGGAGGGAAGAGGGCAGCCGATAATCCTTTGTGCAGTAGTGATCACCCTTTGGAGCGCCTTCCTATTCGCCACTGTGCAACTGGAGAACCATACACAGATGCAGTAGGTTAGGACACTCTCTATAGCACAGCGGTAAAAGGACACCAGAAGTTTTCCATCCAGTTGTTGCTGGATGGACATCTGTCAGGAGTGCTTTGATTGTGTGTTCCTGCATGGCAGGGGGTTGGACTGGATGGCCTTTGGGGTCTCTTCCAACTCGATGATTCTTTGACTCAATAGGGAAGTAGCTGGGGAAGTCCTTTTATTAATTATGTCTGTACTGTTGTGTGGCTTCAAAACTTTGTTGTATGTAGATGTGCGAAGGGAGGGGAAGGCACCAAGCTTGTCAGATCTCGGAAATTGAGCAGGTGCTTCGAAAAGAGGCCACCACGGAAGACTCTGCAGAGAAAGGCGATAGACTCTACTTCTCACTTGCCTTGAAAACCCCTCGTTGGAGTCGCCGAGTGTCGGCTGCAACCTGACAGCGCTTCGCACGCACACACGGACGTGCTAATGATTTTGCCTGTGTGTCAGCCTCGGTTGATCTGCGACGGTAGCACCTAAAGATGGATTGACGGAAAGCTCAGAACGTCTCTTGGAATCGCATCCTGAAAGAAAAGGACTGTTGA
The DNA here is from genome assembly GCF_021028975.2 of Sphaerodactylus townsendi. Lineage (NCBI taxonomy): Eukaryota > Metazoa > Chordata > Lepidosauria > Squamata > Sphaerodactylidae > Sphaerodactylus > Sphaerodactylus townsendi. The sequence continues at coordinate 14,384,028 of NC_059441.1, forward strand.
AGAACTGGGGCCCGGCGAACACGGCTATTTCCAGTAGCGAGCAACCCTTCTGGAGCCTTGCGTTCTAACTGAAGCCTTTAAAACATGGTGCCATATAGAAGAAGAAGAGTTTGGATTTATATCCCCCCTTTCTCTCCTGCAGGAGACTCAAAGGGGCTTACAATCACCTTGCCCTTCCCCCCTCACAACAAACACCCTGTGAGGTGGGTGGGGCTGAGAGAGCTCCGGAAAGCTGTGACTAGCCCAAGGTCACCCAGCTGGCGTGTGTGGGAGTGCCCAGGCTAATCTGAATTCCCCAGATAAGCCTCCACAACTCAAGTGGCAGAGCTGGGAATCAAACCTGGTTCCTCCAGATCAGAGTGCTCTTAGCCACTGCTCTTAGCCACTACGCCACTGTCGCTCCCTACACATATACAGCACACAGCGGCGATCCAACTGGGGTGAGATAAGAGCACAGATACTCCAACCACTAGGCATCTCTCGCACCCTACACAGGCCCCAAAGAGAAGAGTATTGCCTCTGCACATTTTAAGGGGCTTGGGAGGAATCCGGCGAAGCAAAACCAAACTTGACAGGCCCTGCCTGACGGGAAAGGGACGGGTTTTTACTCCACAGCTGTCTCTACCCAGATTCCAAACAAACAACACGTCAACGTAGCCATTTTGAGACAGGCCAGCTTGTCGGGGAAACAAATTGGCGGAGAGTCTCACCTCCCGAGCACTTTGCAGAGGAGCTCTTGACAGCGGCGTTTGACTGATCAAAAATGTCGGCGGAAACGAGGAGAGACCCGGAGAGGAGTTTTCTTCACCTGCATACAGCGGTGGGGGTGGGGGGGATACGGCGCTAACAAGGGACTTAAGAGAGGCTCTCCTAATGAGGAGGAAGCATTCCTTTCTGTTTCCATCACATCAGGTTTCGTGGGGAAACTTGACACAATCCAGTTCTCAAAAATAAACGCACCGGGGATCTTTCCGAGGAAACGCCTCACCGCTTGGCCATCCTAGATCATCTTTGGCGTATCAGATGCGTATGTGATGAATCAAAATCTACGGGGGGGAAACCATAGGGCCATGGTGGCGAACCTTTGGAACTCCAGATGTTATGGACTACAATTCCCATCAGCCCCTGCCAGCATGGTCAATTGGCCATGCTGGCAGGGGCTGATGGGAATTGTAGTCCATAACATCTGGAGTGCCAAAGGTTCGCCACCAAGGCCCTACAACAACTTTAGAGAGCAGTGTGGCGTAGAGGTTCAGAGCAGGTGCACTCTAATCTGGAGAACCAGGTTTGTAGTCCGTAACATCTGGAGTGCCAAAGGTTCGCCACCACTGCCATAGGGTTTTTGCCCAAATGCCAGAGTACCCTTACATCACTATAAAAGTGATGACATCACTTCCGGTGCATGCCAGAAGTGACATCATTACATTGCCAACAATGGTAGCCTTGACCTTTTGGTGCCAGCATGGAGCCCAAGGGTGGGATGGGACCCTCTTTGCTACTGGTAAATCCTCCCTGGACCCCCTACAACAGTGGTGGCGAACCTTTGGCACTCCAGATGTTATGGACTACGATTCCTATCAGCCCCTGCCAGCATGCTAATTGGCCATGCTGGCAGGGGCTGATGGGAATTGTAGTCCATAACATCTGGAGTGCCAAAGGTTTGCCACCAAGGCCCTACAACAACTTTAGAGAGCCAGCGTGGCGTAGAGGTTCAGAGCAGGTGCACTCTAATCTGGAGAACCGGGTTTGATTCCGCGCTCTGCCACTTGAGCTGTGGAGGCTTATCTGGTGAACCAGATTAGCTTGTGCACTCCAACACATGCCAGCTGGGTGACCTGTGGCTAGTCACAGTTCTACGGACTGTTCTCTCAGCCCCACCCACCTCACAGGGTGTTTGTTGTGAGGAGGGGGGAAGGGCAAGGAGATTGTAAGCCCCTTTGAGTCTCCTTACAGGAGAAAATGGGGGGATATAAATCCAAACTCTTCTTCTTCTTCTTTATCAACGTTAGTATTACCTACTCTGACTGGCAGTTGCTCTCCATGGTTTCTGGTGGAAGTCTCCACCACCCATTCCTTTTAACTGGAGATGCTGGGGGTTGAACCCAGGATCTTCCAGATGCAGAACAGGTGCCCCACTGCTAGCCACAGACCCACCGCCCCCAAGAATGAGTTCGCTGCCCGCCCGGGTCATCTACGCTTTAACAGCTGCTTTGGTTGTACCACAAATTGAATCGTCGCCTGACCTCCCTGCCCCGGAATGTGTTGAGGGCTCTGCTCAATGGGAAGGTGAAAGTCGTTATGGACAAAGTAATGGAGAAAATTAATTTTATTAGGGCTAGATCTTGCCTAGAGCCTCAGCTCTCCCGCGAATTGATTGCCCAATCCCGCGCAGCGTCCCCAGCCCCGCTCCGTCACCATGACAGTCATTGGCTTAGTAAAAAAAGTGCTCCGGTCCTTCACTTTCGACCATTGATTTGCACATACGAAACACGAGCCGAATACCTAATAGGAGAGGAAAACTCTCTCTGCTCAGGCTGCTTGCCGCGCAACAGATTTGGGCTCTTGAATTAACACAAAGCCATTCGTCATGTAATGGAGAGGCCAGACGCTTTTTAAGTGAATGCTCTGCATTGCTTTCCGCCCTCTCTCGTTCTGATTTGAAAGCCGAACAACAGCCTCGGCCACTCGGCGCACGGGGCCGTCGCAAAGCAAAGCGCGGAGCTGACTTTGCTGCAAACCCTCAAGGAGAGCAATAGCACTCCAGTCCGGCATTTGAGTCTCTAGATTGATTTTTGAATATGAAGAAGAGTTCAGATTAATATCCCACCTTTCTCTCCTGTAAGGAGACTCAAGATGGCTTAATAACTCCTTAAGAACATAAGAACTAGCCTGCTGGATCAGACCAGAGTCCATCTAGTCCAGCACTCTGCTACTCGCAGTGGCCCACCAGGTGCCTTTGGGAGCTCACATGCAGGAGGTGAAAGCAATGGCCTGCTGCTGCTGCTGCTGCTCCTGGTCTGCTAAGGCATTTGCAATCTGAGATCAAGGAGGATCAAGATTGGTAGCCATAGATCAACTTCTCCTCCATAAATCTGCCCCTTTGTGCATCACTTTGCATTTTGCTACATTGAACTGCATTTGCCATTTCTTAGCCCACTCACCTAATTTATCAAGGTCCGCTTGGAGCTCTTCGCAATCCTTTGTGGTTCTCACCACCCTACATAATTTGGCATCATCTGCAAACTTGGCCACCACGCTTCCCACCCTACTTCCACCCCTACTTTCTTTCCCTTCCTCCCCCCACAACAGACACCTTGTGAGACAGATGGGGCTAAGAGAGTACTAAGAGAACTGTGACTAGCCCAAGGTCACCCAGCTGGAATG